>NC_133777.1:66432276-66435106 GCF_003597395.2 Chelonoidis abingdonii | reverse complement strand
AAGAAGGGGAGGAAAAGGTTAATTCCTCTCTGTTTTAAGATTCAAGGAGTTTGAATCACAGTGATCTCTCAAGGAAAGTCTGGGAGGGAGAAAGGAGGGGAAATGGTTTATTTTCCCTTGTTTTAAGATGCAAGAGGTTTGGGTCTTGGGTCCCCCAGGGAAGGTTTTGGGGGACAGGAAATGTACCAAAACACTATATTTTTGGTTGGTGGCAGCGCTATCAGATCTCAGCTAGAAATTAAGCTTAAAAGGGTACATGGAGGTCCCCACTTTTTGGACGCTAAAGTTCAAAGTGGAAATAATATCTTAACATCTATATTGCAGAGAAGCAAGATTTCAGATTCATGGAAAGACGAAAAAATTGTGGTCATTCCTAACGAAGGAAAAGATCTTACCAACTGTGCATCATACACAATTTCTTTAATTAATGTGGATGCTAAAATTTAAGCCAAGGTGCTAGCAAACAGACTGAATGTCATCTTGCCCAAATTTGTTCATCCTGAACAATCTGGTTCATTGCTGGCAGGCATCTATCAGATAACATCAAAACTCTGAATATGATCTATGTTGTTAATTGTTGCAAGTCTTACTGAGTGCTGGTTTCTTTGAAAACTGAGAGACCCTTTGACTGACTGCACTGGTAGTACCTCAGATAGATTTAGTAAGCTTTGGTTTTGGAAATCAGTTTTATAGTAACATATCAGGCCTATATACTCTTCCTCGAGTGTCTACTTTAGTTAATGGTAATAAATCTCCTTTTAATTTGTCTAGGGGTACAAGACAGGGTTGACCATTATCCCTCCCGTTTGCTTTGACAATGGAGCCCTTTGCAATAAATGCAAATGGAGAAACAGCCCTTTGGTAAAAGGCATCAAAATGCTATCCAGATTAGAACCCAAAATAGCTTTGCATGCTGATTGATGTATTTTGTTATCCAGAAGGCTCATAAAAAATTACAGAACACTTAATTTTGGAATTTGGGCAGGTATCAGTCTTCAAAGTACACTACTGTAGATCTGAAATCTTAGAAATTACTATTACCAAGGGGGTCAAAACAAACTGTTGTCAGCTACATAAATTTAAATGGCTAAAGGAATCTTTAATGTGTTTGATTAATTTTTCAGCCTCTTGGCTCTCTTTCTCAGGTGTTATTTAAGTAGCTTGTAGCCCTCCACTGAGGGAGACTGCTGTAAACAATAGGCTGTAGAAGAAGGGTTTGCTTTAAAGCAATAATTCTCAAACTCATCTATGGAGCATTGGTGGCCTGCAGAGCTCTTGCTTGTGATTGATGGAGAATTATGCAATGAACAAACTGAGGTAGGAAGTAATCCACCAAGTTATCCAGAGAATGAAAATTTTGGAGTAAACTTCTTGTAGACCCTCCTCGGTCTTTCTTTTCCTCCTCTTTCTTTCTTTGACAGTTAACTCCTTTATTCACTTCTGTTCTACATGGAGTTTTCCAATTGCATGACCAATGCCCATAGATATGCCAATCCAGGATTTTTAAAAACTAGTTGTGATAACAAGGATTTATCTTCATGATGCTGTAGTTTTTAACTATTGTATTGTATTTTTTATACCATGATCTCAGTCTGACTTATCTGTAACTTTGTAAGGGTTTCCCTGTCGGGCGAAGGGTCACTCTTCTCCCTCCGGGGTGCCTGGGAACCAAGCCGCCTCACTACACACCCAGCAGTTCAGTCTATAAGTCCTACAAACCCCAAGCCCTAGCTCAAGGCGGGGCAACAAATGCCAGCACAAGGCTCAGACCCTCAGGCAGGGCTGAGCAACAGTTCAGGTAAGTCTATAAAGGCCTTCTCAGGTCAGGGAGAGGGGGAGTCTGTCATCCCTGGAAGGGTGGCGGGGGGGACGCAGGCCCTCCCAATCCACCGTGTCCCAGCCCGGGGCCCTAAGAACGGCAGGCAGTCTGCTGCTGGGTCAGTCGGGATCCTGGCTGCAACACACTGACATCGGTTCTGGCAGAGCTGCAGCCAGACTGGGGTCAGCTGCCCCCGGGCTACTTCCCCTTTCCCCCTCCTTGAGTACCTGAATCGTCGTGGTTTCGGCAGAGGGGTCAACCACCATTGGCTCCTCAGGGTAAGTGTCTACGGGTGGGCTCAGTGGGTCCTCTGGGTAGACGGCCACTGTCCAGCTTGGCTCCTCCTCCGGGTAGTGGGAGCAGGGCAGGCTCGGCCAGTCCTCTGTGTAGCGGGAGCGGGGCAGGCTCAGCCAGTCCTCCTCCGGGTAGCGAGCGAGGGGGAGGCTGGGTCGGCCGCTGCGTTCTGCGGTCTCCCCAGCAGGAGCTCAGTCGCGGATGTCTGGTCTGGCTGACAGCTGGGGCCTTACTGAGCATGGAGGACCCGCCTTTGTACTTCCAGGTCTGCACTTCACCCTTTGCGGGGCGGGCCCAGAGCCCGTAGCTCTGTCCAGTCCGGCCTTTGGCTGGGCTCTTGGTCCTCCGGGGCGCCTGGGAACCAGGCCACCTCACTACAAACTTGTTCTGATTTTATGGGTGGGCAGAGATCCAGGCATCCTGAGCTCTCCTGAGGCTGCTTTGTGCCCCAACACTAGTGCAGAGTGGTCCTAAATATGTTCACAGGAGGATCATCTCAGGGCAGGTAGAGCTGGCATAGTGGTTCCTAAACCATTCTTCTTCCATTCTGCCAGTTTGGGAGTTGGGCTGGAGAAGGAGCTGTGTTTGAAGTGTCCCTTGCTATCCCTGTCTGATGTTTTAGGCCAGGTCTACACTGCGACTTTAAATCGGTTTAATGGCCGATATACCGATTTAACGCTGTATCTGTTCACACGACGTCGTCATTAATATCGACTT
>NC_133777.1:66029220-66104074 GCF_003597395.2 Chelonoidis abingdonii | reverse complement strand
GTCCCCTCCCCCTGCCCCCTCCTTCCCCTCCCCCCGCCCGTCCTCCGGCCAAGATGTCTGACATGGAGGATGATTTCATGTGCGATGATGAAGAGGACTATGACCTGGTGAGGTCTGGGGCGCAATGGGGTTCTCTGGCGCGGGGTCCCCCTCTGTGCGTGTCTCCGCCTCAGTCCTCTGAGAGGCTTCCGCCTTCTCTGGGTGCAGTGACAGGACGGGTTTGGCTCCCCATTCCCTTTGGGGGCCAGGGGAGGCAGAGAATGGCTTGGGGGGTGGGCTGGCGTTGATTTTGGACCAGGCCTCACCAGTGTATATGCCTCCTCCCCCCGTGAGAAACAGGCCACTTGAGCCCTAGGAACTTAGTTAGGCCCCCGAATTGCCCCTTCAGGCCCAACAAGTCTGGGCCCCTGTTCAGTTCAGCTAGGGGGTTAGGGTTAGGGCAGGGGGTTGTAATTCTCTTACTGGAGCCCAGCAAAGTGGCTCACGCAAAGTAAAGGGATACATTATCCCTGGGTTGGGAGGAGGTTCTTGGGGGAGGTTTGTAATCATGTTCCAGGATCAGACTAAGGGGCAGGGGGGAATAGCAGGAGGAGCTGGGAGACACACCTGTCTGTTACACACATCACTTCAGGTGCAATGTACCACTGTTTTAACTTCCCTGCTGTCAAGGATTTGCTTTTATAATTCGTGTGGTTTTGTTAGCAGTGTTTTGTTTTGGTTCTGTTTTGTCCTTATGTTCTTAGCTGGACAATAGAATATTCGCATTTAAAAATAGGAATTGATTTGTCTGGGGAAATTTGTGTTTAGTAGGGCTATCTGGCTGATATTTTTGAAAGTGTTAAAAGCAAATGTCAGGAATAAAAACGTTTCTAAGAGGGAAGACTCAGTTGTATTGAGAAATAATGTTTGGACCAAAAATACATTTGCTGCTTTGTCTAATCAATCTTAATTCAATGTTTTCTGTGCCTTTGATTTTCTAAATTCTGGGTAGAATGGTAACACTGAGCCTTTTTTTTTTTTTTTTTTTTTTTTTTTTTTTTTTAAGAGTTGAGTATTCTGTATTCCACAGATATTTCTGGGATGTGTGTTTCACTTAGTGTAAACTAGAACTGCATTTCATTTACTGTTTAATTTTATAAATGAAACCCTAAAATCTCAGCTTGTTAGAAGAATCTCTTTGTACTATAGTAAGTCTTGTAGTATTCCTTAGTATTTAGAGCAAGTTCTTAAAATTTAACTTTTTTGTTCAGTATTGCTTCTCATCAGTTTTCTTTGTGATCTGGGATATGTGCATGATTGACATCTAAAATTTCCAGTCTAGTCTTATGCATGTATTTTTAATTGATATACTGGTTGACATATAGACATTGTCTTTCTAGCCTTTCACTTACTTCTTAAATATGAAAACAAATTATTTTAGAAACATATCTTTAAATGGAATTGAGTTTAATTATATAAATTATAAAATGGAAATTGTACTTATCAGAATATTCAAAAAGATACTGTGGGTCAATTTGTGGCAGCCATTTTTCATAAACAGGTTTATCAAAACAGATTCTAAATTGAAATATTTTGTCCATATTACAGAATAAAATACCAAATCATTCTGTATGCGTGTCAAGATATACAACTTGTGTTTTTGAGAGTTTTAAAAAAATATTTGGAAAGTTGTATTAAAGTGCAGTGTCCCAAATGTAGGCCTGGTATAAGTCAGTGCAACTCCACTGGCTGCAGTTGAATTTTACCTTATGTTAAGTCCTGAATTTTATGTTTTATTGGCTGCCAGTGTGCTGAGAGAAATAACTGCTGTTTCTTGCTTTAGTATGCTTCCTGGTTAGTCACAGGAAGAAGTTCTCTGAATTCTTATTCCCATGGCTGACTACAAATACTCACAAAATTTACTTTCAAAAGAACATTTTCAACATCAGATCACTGACCATCCCTTCTCAGACCTTTCCTTTAAAACAAGGCTTGGAAGGATTCAGTTTTTATTGATAAATGTTGTTGCCATACACGCACAAACTGACAAAATATTTCCATCAATAATAATTGAAATTTACAGATAGGCAAAATAAGAAAAATGCTTCTTGAGAACTTAGTGATTTAAACTTCTGAATTAGGCTTGTTACAAATGGACTAATGAATGAATAGTAAAAACAGGTATGATTTGTAGATTTAAGGATATTTACTTTATGTATTTTGACATGATGTTGACAATGTAACAGTTTACAAAAGTTTACTTTTTTGAATCTCAATGTCTACTGTCATTAAATAAATGTCTAACGTCCCCCTTAGTTTCCCTCATGATTTTGTGAAAATTTGAGTCAATAAAAATCTTTTAAAAAGCTTAAAAATTAACATTGATATTATTTATCAAATTTATAAAAAAAAAATTGAATTCTGCCAAGACTACTTAAAACACACTGAAACTAGATATTGTTTTAACTAACTATTGAGTGTGTTTGTGTTAGTACCGTTCTCTTTTTTAGAATATAATGCATAACAGGACACACTAATGTTGAAGCAGCAGAGAATCCTGTGGCACCTTATAGACTAACAGACATTTTGGAGCATGAGCTTTCGTGGGTAATCACCCACGAAAGCTCATGCTCCAAAATGTCTGTTAGTCTATAAGGTGCCACAGGATTCTCTGCTGCTTTTACAGATCCAGACTAACACGGCTACCCCTCTGATACTTGACACTAATGTTGATTGGAGTAAAAAGGTTTTTAGATTGAATTTTGGCTTACAGGTGGAAGGACAGAGTTTTAATCAGGTACAAGTATAAATGTTACTCCAGTTAAATTAATTTCTTGCATGCATGGGCTGATCAGCATGGATGAGGTCATGGAATGTAAGAACAATGTTTTCAAATGTGTTCTAGTTTTGCTAGCTACTGTGTAGATGTAGACTATGTTAGAAATTAGTTAAATGTACTTTTTCTAAACATGGGACTTGGTTCTGCCACCATGTTGGTGTAAAATAGTAGAAACTCTGTTGAAATTAAACTGGGGTAAGAGGATGGGGCCAGTGATTCCCAAACTCAAATTAAAGCCTGGTATTGAAGGTATCAGAGGGGTAGCTGTGTTAGTCTGTATCCGCAAAAACAACAAGGAGTCCGGTAGCACCTTAAAGACTAACAGATTTATTTGGACATAAGCTTTGGTGGGTAAATATCCCACTTCTTCAGATGCATGTGTAGAAGGAGGTCTTGAAGAGTGGAAGTACGACAAGAGATTCAGACAAATGAAGCCCTAGAAGTAAAAGGGAAATTTTGAACTATGGAGAGTATTTTGGAAGGGCAGAAAGAGAGAAAGACAGCAGTCAGTCTGAGGGCAGGTCTAGGTCTAAAACACTGTAGCTCTTCAGTGAAGATGCTACTATGCCGATGGGAGAGCTTCTTCCATTGGTGTAGTTAATCCATCTCCGTGAGAGGTGGTAGATATTTTGATGGGAGAAGTGCTTCTGTCGGCATAGTGCTGTCTACAGCGGGGGTTAGGTCAGTGTAACCGTCACTCAGGCTGTGGGTATTTCATACCCCTGAGCGATATAGTTATACTGATGTAAGTTTATAGTGTAGACCTGGCCTGAGTGAGTGGAGAAATCAGTGTTTATTAGGCCAACAAAGTAATGTGAAGTGAGTGTAACTTGTATGAGGTGCCAACACTTTTAACAGACTGTAAAAAAATAGAACAGTTACACCTTCCTTAACACATTTTGACCTAATCCTAACCGTATATAGGGTATAAAGATGTGATTCCCCTAACTGTAATCTCTGATGTGTCCAAATGGTGTGCACTTTCCTAGAACTGAAATATGTATATTCCAAAGTCTCTGCTTCTTCTAAGTTTCCCATCTTGAGTTTTTTATCAAGCTGGTAATAATATTATGGTAATTATTGTGACACACAGTTATGGGGTTACCATTTTGTAATATCATAAAATCACAGTTTGCTATTTGTGTTTAGCTTTTCATTGTCTTAATGGTCAAACTTTCTGTATATAAATGTCCTATGACTTTCATAGATAGTTGTATTTATATCTGTTTGAAAGTCTTTATATCTGCAAAGAATTTTAGTTCTATTTATGGAAGGATAAACCTAGATTTGGAATTTACTAGTAACATGCAGTGCTAGATTTCATTGATAACATGTATTATTCCATTTTATGATTCAGTAAATAAGACTATAGTTACTTGACACTATGGAAAGCATTAAATCTTAAGTCCTCTCAAAGTCTGCCTTGATGTTGTTTGGTTCCTTGTTTGAAATTAATCAGTGGTCTCGGTCCAGTTCCTAATAAAGAGTTGCCCGTGTTGCAGGGGAGGGGACGGGACAGGAAGAATCACAACTGCCCTCCTTTTTGGCAGTTGGTTTAGACTAGACATGAAGACTGAACTTTATCCTTGTCCAGGAGTGATCTTTCCGTGCACAATGACATCGCCATGTGGGAAAACTTGTATTGGCAGCGCTTATAACACGTGTGGGGGCTTGTTTGGTTTTTTTATAAATAGAGAACGCTATAGGCAGATGATGATATCTGGAACCCTACACTCACTTTTAAAATTTGGGGGGCAGGATAGCCAAATCTGTTTGGGCAATTAGTCTATATTGCATTAAAGATTTATTTTGTATGATACATTTTTTTATTTGAATGTTGAAGAGAGACAAAAATACTAAAGAAAAGGGAGAGTTTATCAGGAAACAGATTCAGTACTCCATATTCCTTTGCCTTTTTCCTGGAGTATTCCAGGTATCCAACAAGACCTAGAACCCTGTTTCTTGACACTCAGTTTCATAACAGCAGCTTGTTCCTGAATAGAGACATATGGTATCTAATTGGTATGTTCTACCTGAAATCCACCCGTGAAGTCCAGGAGGTTGGTAATGAAAGTGGTGTGTGTGTCTGTAATGATTAATTTGTTAGTATGCTTCAAAGCAGGAGACAGTCTTATAATAAAAGTGCCTTCTGCTGTCTAGGATATAGGTATTCAAATGCTGTCCAGATATCTAGGACTTCATGGTTATTCATGTATGGGAACCTAATGGATTAAAAACATTGTTATTTTTATTTATTATTGTCTAGGCCTTAAAATATTGGTCTTGGAATCAAATGTTTGTTTGAGGAGTAGGATACTGAATTAAATTCTCATTTACTCCATGCGATACAATATCGTTGTACTTGCGTCAGATTGTACCAAATAACTCTAACTGCATGGTGTGTCAAGTGCTCTTCATACCTAATGCAGTTATTTGCTGTATGCATATTACCAAGACTTTCCTGGATTTTGCAAAAAAGTTCATTTTCAGAGGGAAATTCTTTCTCTAGTACTGTTACCAGAAATCTGTTTTGTGTTCTCAGTTCGCTAATTGAACCCCTTTACCACTGATCTAGTAAAACTGTCTTTCTTGCCATGTATCAGAGGGGTAGCTGTGTTAGTCTGGATCTGTTAAACATATCTGTTAGTCTATAAGGTGCCACGGGACACTCTGTTGCTTTTTTCTTGCCATGTTTGTTTAAACTATGTGTCTTGAAATGAAACTTATTTTTCATTAAACCTAACGGAAACATTAAAACTTTTGAGTTTTGGGGCAAAATGTTTAAAGGAAGGACTGCCACTCTTCCCCAGAAAGAAAGGGGAAACAAAAATATGATCTTGTTAAAAGTGAGGCTATACTAATCCTTGCAATGAAATCCATATACAAATTTTAAAACAAATTTGTGGGGATTTTTTTTAAAGAAACCATCTTAAAATCTAGTCTCTTTCAAAAACTGAATTTTAAAGTAGTTGTAGTGTGTGTGTGTGTATATTATACATACATATACACACATACTGTAATGTATGTATGTGTGTGTATGTATGTATGTATGTATAATATATAAAGTTGACAGTGTCCCTTTTAATTTTGTTATACTACATTGCACTGCTGTAGGTTGTTATGATCTTGGCTAATTTCACTTATATGATATGATTGAGCTTTATTAACAGCCTGGGTGTAGACATAGGTTTTATGATGACTAAGGGTTAGCAGATGCTCTTTAGAGTTACACTCTGTTTAACTTTGCTTCAGTCTTGACTCTGACTTCCCACTGGGGATAGACGTGCTCATACTGGGTGAGTCAGTGCTGTTCTTCTGTAAATGTCTTTATAGGAATCTTTTTAAAATAAGCTCTGGATCTGCATTATGTTGTCTGGTATTTTACTTCTGAGGTGGAGGAGAGGGTTACTATTGAGGTGATGGGGAAGAAATTCCACTGGGAAAGGATTATTTACAATCAATATGTAGCAATCAGCTAATATACCTACAGTCTACTTAACCCATTGTCCTTTCCTGTTCAGCCCATACTATAAAATTACCCAGACTTATAGGGAGGGCAGTGCTAAAGAAAACATTGTGTCCTGCAATATGAAAGTGCATAAATGTTAAGGATAGGTATATTAAGAAATAAAGTTTCTTCATTTTCTTGCAGCATTTTGCAAGAGTGTCACACATTTGGTTTCCAAGGATCATGCTTAGTTCAAGAGTATCTAATGTGGTTCAATGTGAATTCAAGCACCGGAGTAGTACACATCTCCTGTAAGGATTCCAGGGGCCTGTTCGGACAACATATAGCCTTATGCCTCAGAGCAAAGTCCTATGGTGGTTCTCTATGTGCTGGTGTACATCTGGAGTTTCATAGAAGGGTCAGTGAGACTGCCAGTACACAGGTCTGCCAGCTTTTTACACCCAAATAGGGAAGCCACAAGTCCACATGGGTCAAGGTTTGTCCCAGGTATGAGGGAGGCGTCCTCTGGCCGTAGGGATTCCTTTTCCACAGGCTATGCACTGTGGCCAAGATTTGGAGATAAGCAGTCACATGCTTTTTGTTTCAGGCTGTCTTTAGATAGATTCAGAAAGGCAGTGCTGCCTTTGTAAACATAAGAGCTATATTTTGTTTGAAAATGAATGCTTAAATTCTACTGAAACTGATGGTTAAATGTCCCAATAGCCAGGGAAAGTTGCCTACTTTGCATTGGCAAGTGGTTGAATGGATTTGCCAAGTACTTTTTATAGAAAATAATTAACATTTTAAATGTCCCAGTCTTTAGTCTTCATTATTGCCATGATTTTAAACATATGTATTTAATTAAAAAAACCCTACATTACAACTACTTTTAAAGTCATGCACTCCTAAATTAGGAAGTGCCAGAATAAAGATGACTCTTGTGATTTTAATTTGGCCCCCTTGTTTATATGCATTATGATAGTTTTAATTACATGATCACATACAGTAACTCCTCACTTAAAGTCGTCCAGGTTGACGATTGTTTGGTTGTTACATTGCTGATCAATTAGGGAACATGCTTGTTTAAAGTTATACAATGCTTACTTCTAACATTGTTTGGCAGCCACCTGCTTTGTCCACTGTTTGCAGGAAGAGTAGCCTGGTGGAGCTAGCTGGTGGGTGGTTGGAACCAGGGTGAACCAAGAGCCCCCCATCAGCTCCCTGCTCCCATAAGTTCCCTGTTCAGCAGCTGCCCAGCACGCTAGCAGTTGCAGCTGTCCCTCCTCCCACTGCCATGTGCTGCTCCTGCCCTCTGCCTTGGAGCTGCTCCCCGGGACTTCTGCTTGCTGGGGGGGAAAAGAGGGGAACTGATGTCAGGGTGTCCCCCTCCCCCCCAGCTCCTGCATCCCACTTACCCCCATCTTCAACAGAGCAGGGGGGACACATGTAAGAGGGAGCTTCCAGGCAGCTGCAACTGTGGTCAGGTCTCAGCTTGCTGATCTGATTAACAAGGCAGTGTATTTATGACCGCACTCTTCATACTTAAAGGGGAAATGCACATCTCTCTCTCTCTCTCTCTCTCTCTCTCTAACACAAACACGCACAATGTGTGTCTCTGTCTGCTCTCCCTCCTTTCCTGCTGCCTTGTAGAATAGAGTGAGAGAATTAACCCTTGGGGGCTCAGCCAATTGCTAGTTCATCATTTAGCAGTAAGGCATTCCCTGGAAATATCCCACCCTCTGACTCCTCAACCTCAACCAGGCTTCACAATTGTCATCACTGTGTACCAGGATTAAATTGTTTGTTTAAAACTTATTGTGTGTGTGTGTGCGCACGTGTATATATAGAAAGAGAGTCTCTTTTGTCTGGTGAAAAAAATTTCCCTGGAAGCTAACCTCATCATTTACATTAGTTCTTATGGGGAAATTGGATTCACTTAACATCGTTTTGCTTAAAATCGCATTTTTAAGGAACGTAACTACAATGTTAAGTGAGGAGTTACTGTACTATTATTTCCAAAGAAAACTGCCTCATTCATGGCACAGGATGGACAGTCCTCCCTGAAGGGGTATCTGTTCAATATTTTATTTTATCCTCCTTCATTATGCCTTATTTACTGCACACCTTGCTCTGAATGCAGAATTATTAATTTCCACATGGGCTTTTTTATGGCACTCATCACTGTAGTATCTTAATGCTTTGTGAACATTAAGGGATTTATCTTCACAACATCCCAGTGAGGCAAAATGGTATTATCCCTTTTTTAAAGATAAGGAATTAAGGCATTGAGAAATTGTTTGGCTTTAGGTACCTAATTTGAGTGCCTGTCGGCTGGAGTTCATCTATCAGTCAGGGCTAGATAGGGTCTGACTTACTTGATCAGAGTATTTAGCATTTTATATCATTTTATATGTTCAGAATACAGCTCCCATCAACTTCATTAGCAGTTGTGATTGTTAAGTGCTTGTACAAATCAGGCCCCAGGTCCCTCATATTAGGCACTCAGAAAATGAGGAACACACAATTAGTGGCCACCTGTGGAAAGTTGTTTTGAGTGATCTGCCTATCATCACACACTAACTCTGTGGCACAGGCTGGAATAGAATCCATTTCCCCAGGATGGCATTCGATTGTCCTAAACAGGAGATAATCCCTTTTTTTCCCCCTTGAAATCTCCTGCCACTTTCAATGTAAAACCTTGATTCATGTCTTGAACGCTGTCCATCCTATGCGTTGACCGAGCCAGGGATCCTCTGGAGAAAATAGTATGTGATCCTGTGACTAAAGACTATCCGAATGCATACACTTAAAGAGTCTGGATTAAGGCTGGATGCACAGTTTTAATTCTGGTATTTCTTAATTTGTGAGTGCTAGACTTTGCAAAATTAACTTTCTTTTAATGTAGTGTTTTTGTGTGTAATTTCCTAAGTTTAAAAAGAATAACAAATGTAATCATATGGAACTATATAGACCTCTATATGGGCACCAGCACGATTAAATCTTTGGATCTATACCATGGCATAGACGTCTGCCATTTGAGCTGACAAGGGTGTGTGCGTGCCCATGTGCGCAGTCCTCAAAGATTTTTGCCTTAACGGTATCCATAGGGTTGGCTGTTTCACCTCTTGAGTGCTGCACTCATTCGTTGGTATCTTTGGGCATGGCTACACTTGCAAATGTAGAGTGCTTTGAGTTAAACCAGCCTTTGTAGAGCGCAGAAGGGAAAGCGCTGCAGTCTGTCCACACTGACAGCTGCAAGCACACTGGCGTGGCCACACTTGCGGACTTGCAGCGGCATTGGGAGCAGTGCATTATGAGCAGCTATCCCACAGAGCACCTCTTCCCATTCTGGCGCTGTGGCTTGTCGGAAGGGGCAGAGGTGCAGGGCATTCTGGGTCCTGTCCCAACGCCCCATGATGCATCAGGTCGCATCCTAGCAATCCCTGTGCTTCCGTCTACTGTTGGCGTCATCTTTCAACGTTTTTTGTACTGTGCGCTCTGTCTTCCCTTTCGGTCTGCGGGAATGGAGCCTGAACTGCTGAGGAATATGCTGACAAGTCTTACCAGCACGTCACGTTTGGCAGTCAAGTTACTCCTTAAGATCCAAACTAACACTGAGGATTCCGATGATAATATCTACTCAAGTAACACATACGACAGGAGATTGCATGTGGCATTCACGGACATGCTCGCCACCATGGAACGCCGCTTTTGGGCTTGAGAAACAACCACTGAGTGGTGCCATCACATTGTCCTGCAAGTCTGGGATGATGAACCTTGGCTGCAGAACTTTCAGATGAGAAAAGCCACTTTCATGGGACTGTGTGAGGAGCTTGCCCCCATCCTGCGGTGCAAGGACATGAGATTGAGAGCCACCCTGCTGGTGGAGAAGTGGGTGGCTATTGCAGTCTGGAAGCTGGCAGCTCCAGACAGCTACCAATCAATTGCTAATCAGTTTGGAGTTGGAAAGTTGACTGTTGGAATTGTGTTGATGCAAGTCTGCAGGGCCATTAATCGCATCCTGCTCAGAAGAATCGTGACTCTGGGTAACGTGCATGACATTGTGTCTGGCTTTGGACAAATGGGTTTCCCTAACTGCAGAGGGGCGATAGATGGGACACATATTCCAATTCTGACACCAATCCACCTAGCCTCCAAGTGCGTTCATCGGAAGGGGTATTTCTCTATGGTTCTTCAGGTGCTTGTGGATCACCGTGGGCATTTCATTGACATTAATGCAGGCTGGTCTGGAAAGGTGCATGGTACACACATCTTTCAGAACACTGGCCTGTTCAGGAAGCTGCAAGCTGGGACTTTTTTCCCAGACGAAAAGATCACCGTAGGGGAAGTTAAAATGCCCATTGTGATCCTTGGAGACCCCGCTTACCCTTTAATGCCATGGCTCATGAAACCCTACACAGGGAGCCTTGACAGTGGCAGGGAGCAGTTCAACAACAGGCTGAGATGGTGCAGAATAACTGTGGCTGTTTAAATGGCCGCTGGTGCTATCTGTATGGGAAGTCGGACCTGGCCGATGAAAACATTCCCTTGGTTGCCAAAAGTTTTTTTCTTTTTTCCTTTCTTTTCTTTTCTCCTGCTGATGATAGTTCATCTTAATTCAGAGGTAGGCAACCTATGGCAAGCGTGCCGAACACGGCACGCAAGCTGATTTTCAGTGGCACTCACACAGCTGGGGTCCTGGCCACCGGTCCAGAGGCCTCTGCATTTTAATTTAATCTTAAATGAAGCTTCTTAAACATTTTAAAAACCTTATTTATTTTACATACAACAGTAGTTTAGTTATGTTATTGACTTATAGAAAGAGACCTTCTAAAACCATTGAAATGTATTACCGGCATGCGAAACCTTAATTTGAGGTGAATAAATGAAGACTCGGCATACCACTTCTGAAAGGTTGCCGACCCCTGTCTTAATTGATTGGCCTCTTACAGTTGGTATGGCTGCTTCCACCTTTCATGTTCTCTGTATGTCTAAATATCTTCTTGCTGTATGTTCCAGTCTATGCATCCGATCAAGTGGGCTACAGCCCACTTGAAAGCTTATGCTCAAATAAATTTGTTAGTCTCTAAGGTGCCACAACTACTCCTGTTCTTTTTAATCTATAGGACTCCCTTAGCGAATTCAAGGAGGCCCAGGAGTTTGCTGCTTTGGTGGACAAAGATATAGCGGTGGAAAGAGTGGCCCTCCAGATAGCCTGGGATGCTACAGACTCAGCGGGCAGGGTGGTTGCCTCAGCAGTGGCCATGAGACGCAGCTCCTGGCTGCAGTCCTCTAGGTTATTCCAGGAGATGCAGGCCACCATTCAGGACCTCCCATTTGAGGGGGCAGTGCTCTTCTCTGAGCTCAAGGCTCCACGACCTTAAAGACTCCCGTGCCACTCTCCGTTCCTTGGGCCTTCGTACCCTATAGCAGGCCAGGAAGCCATTCCGTCCTCCTCCTCCCCAATCTAGGTCCTGGAGGACTTCCCGGCTGAGCACTTACATGACAGAGACTCCTTGTCTCTGTCCAAAGTGATGACACCCGTCATCTTCCCATTTTGTCTACTTAGGCTGGCCCTTCCAGGAACCAAAGAGACCAGAAGCAGATATTTTGAGGGTGCACTCTAGAACGGTGCCCTAGTCACTTCCCAGGATCCACCCTCCCGCTCTGTCCTCAACCACCTGCGCCCCTTCCGGTTGGCTTGGTCTCGGATGACCTTGGACCGCTGGGTGCTTGAAGTAATATCTTCAGGTTACATCCAGTGATGAGCTGCCAGAATCTTAGCAACTGGTTCCCTATAAAAAGTTCTGATTCAAGGGACGTAGCACAGTATATATTTTTTGTACCAATAGGGTTACCATACGTCCGTATTTTCCTGGGAGGAATTTTTAAATTTTTAAAATTTTTAAATTTTTAAAATTCCTCTCAGATGGTGGTTTAAGAACCAAAAAGCCTGATGTCTGGGAAAATACGGATGTATGTTAACCCCACCTAAAGTTCTGTTTAAAAAAAAAAAAAAAAAAAATGGTCCTGAACTAGAAATGAGCTCTGTTTCACGTGTGTGTGTCTGTACCACTCCCTGGGGGTGCGTGCACGTGTGTGGGTTCCCGCTGCTCCCTGCCCCCCTCATTGAAGCAGGTGTGGAGGGTTGCTACCCTGGGAACTACAGGGCACAAGTGGACATGGGGCTAGCTGTAGACAGGGGCGTGGGGCGCGGCTAGGTGGAGGCAGGGGATGCGGGGCTGGCTGTGGGCAGGGCAGGGGGTGCAGAGCTGGCTGGAGACAGGAGGGTGCAGAGCTGGCTGGAGATGAGGTGCGGGGTTGGCTGGAGACAAGGAGGTGCAGGGTTGGCTGGAGACGGGGGGTGTGGGGCTGGCTGGAGACAGGGGTGTGTTGGGCTGGCTGGCTTCGGGCAGGGGGGTGCGGCAGGGGCTGGCTGTGGGAAAGGGGTGCGAGTACTCACGGGGAGAGTGTCTCGGAGCAGTATGACGCAGCCCAGGGTCCCACCAGGCAGCAGCGGGAGCCCCAGGGCCAGGGATCAGGGGAGTAACAGCAGCAACAGGCCCAGGCGGCGGCCCACATGGCTCCCACAGCGCAGTGCCCCCGGTGGCTGGAGGAATAATTACACACTTCCCAGCTGGAGCCCATCAAAGCCACAGCGCCCCCCGCCTTCAGGAAAGCGGGTTAACAAGTGTTTCTAAAACTGCTTCAAAATTTAACAGCTGGTTTGCATGAACCGGCTCCAGCTCATCACTGGTTAAATCCTGCATCAGTGTTGGAGGGAGTTCCTTTCATGGCTCCATCCCCATCAGTGACCCTTGTCTCCGATGCCTTGGACCTGGGGTGGGTGATGTTAGTATGCAAGGCCATTGGTCGAGTCTTGATTGCTCCCTAGACATCATCAGGGAGCTCAGAGTGGTTCACCTGGCCCGCCAAGCCTTCCTACCTCACGTAGAAAGCATGGTGGCCCAAGTCCTGATGGACAGTATAGTGGCTATGTTCTGTATCAGCAGGCAAAACGGAGGCAGATCATCTGCCCTTTGCCAAGAAGCCCTCAGGCTCTGGGACTTCTGTATACAACACAACATCCATCTCGTAGCTGCACACCTCCCCAGGGCCAGGAACGCTTTGGCAGATCGCCTCAGCGGGATCTTCTTGTCTTGCCACGAGTGGTCCCTCCATCCTAAAGTGGTCAGCATCATCTTCCAGAAGTGGAGGGGCTCCCCAGGTGGACTTGTTTCTGTCCAGGCAGACTAGGAAATGCCACGTTTTCTGCTCAGTTCAGGGATTGACAGTGGCTCCCTGTTGGACGCTTTTCTGCTCCCGTGATAGGGGGCTCTGTTGTACACCTTCTCCCCAGTGCCATTACTTCACAGGTCCTCATGAAGATCAAGCAGGATAGGGCGAAGGTGATCCTCATAGCATAGGCTTGACTGCACCAGCACTGGTTCAGCATGCTTCTGGACCTCTTGGTGGCTGCTCCATTACAGCTACCACTCAGACTGGACCTTCTGTCCCAAAACCACGGCAGTCTTCTGCATCCGAACCTGGTGGTGCTGTGCCTGATAGCTTGTCTGCTACATGGTTAAATGCAGAGGAGCAGGAGTGCTCAGCCAGTGTCCAACAGGTCCCATTGCGCAGGAGAAAGCCCTCCGCGAGAGTGACCTACCTAGCCAAATGGAAGCAGTTCACTTGTTGGACCTTGGATGAAGGCATTTGGCCCAAACAGGCCTCGCTACAGTTAGCTTTGGACTACCTTCTGCATCTCAAGTTCCAAGGCCTGTCCCTTTCGTCTATTAAGGTCTGCTTAGCTGCTATCTAAGCCTTCCATCCACTGGTGAGGGTAGGTTGGTTTTCATCCAGGACATGACTGCCAGGTGCTCAAGGGCCTCAAGCTTTTCTGCCCACATGACAGGAACCTCGTCCCTCCCTGGGACCTGAATCTTCTTCTGTTGTGGCTCACTGGGCTCCCTTTCGAGCCTCTGGCTTTCTGCTCTCTCCTTCTCCTTTCCTGGAAGTTTGCGTTCTTGGTTGCAATAACATCTTCCCACCGGGTCTCTGAGATTAGGGCGCTTACCTCGGAACCGCTCCGTACAGTCTTTTACAAAGACAAGATCCATCTGCAGCCTCACCAGCTTTCCTGCCCAAGGTGGTCTCACAATTTCATACAGGCCGGGACATCTACTTACCTGTCTTTTTTCCAAAGCCGCATAAGTCGGAAGAGGAGCTTAGGTTGCATTCCCTAGACATCAGGAGGGTGCTAGCCTTGTACGTTGAAAGGACCAAACCATTCTGCAAGTTGACGCAGTTGTTTGTTGCAGTGGCCGACAGGATGAAAGGTCGTCCAGTGTCCTCTCAAAGAATTTCGTCTTGGATGACTGCCTGCATTCACTGCTGCTACGATCCGGTGAAGGTGTCACCTCTGGCAATTATCACCACCCACTCAACCAGGGCTCAAGCCTTTTCTGCAGCTTTCCTAGCTCAAGTGCCTATCCAGGACATCGCTAGGCGGCCACTTGGTCAGCTAGCCACACATTCATGTCTCATTATGCACTTACCCACCAGGCCTGGAATGATGCTGGCACTGGTAGAGCAGTACTGCAAGCTGCTACCAGGGGTAGTCAATAAGTGGACTGTGGGCCAAATCTGGACTGCCAGACGCTTTTGAACAGACCAAGAAATCTTTTCATTTACTTATTATCATTACTGTTAGGGTATATTTTTATTTTATTTTCTCTGGAGGCTGGACCTTGACTATACCTTTGACCAAGAAATTTGGACCTTGAAAAAAAATAATTGACAACCCCTGCCTATACAGCGAACTCCAAGCCCACCTCCAAGGATACTGCTTGTGAGTCACCTAGGATGGAATTGACATGAGCAAGCACTGGAAGAAGAAAAAACGGTTACCTACCTTTCATAACTGTTGTTCTTTGAGATGTGTTGGTCATGTCCACTCCATTACCTGCCTTCCTACCCCTCTGTCACAGTTGAAAGGCAAGAAGGAACTGAGAGGTCATAGGGTCGGTGGCCCCTAGTATACCATAGCATGAGTGCAACACTCAAGGGGACGCCACGGCCAATCCTACAGCCACTGCCAAGGCAAAAATCTCCAATGACTGTGCACGTGGGTCTGCACACACACCTAGAATGCAATGGACGTGAGCAACACATCTGGAAGAACAACAGTTATGAAAGGTAGGGAACCGTTTATTAAAACCGGTATAAATAGGTTTGGAAGAAGTCAGGGTTTTTTTATAATTTTGATGACTGGTTAGTTTTAAGCATTTTTATATTGATTTTAAAATCTTCAGTTGCACAAACTATGAGTTAAGCATTTTTTTTCTGTTTTTATCCATTACGGCGGCCCTAGTTTGAGAACCACTGCTCTACATCTTTTTCTTTTTTTTGTTAAAAAGTTTTAAAAAGTGTGAGTCTGTTTTATATACATTAAGTAAAATAATATACAATAAAGCCAAAGTGCAGAATTAATAGCTTTTGTACCAAATAATATTTTATGCATATGTCCAAATAAAATCTTACTAAATTACGGATTGTAAAGGCTGTAACTTCAGCAATGGCTTTTAGGTGAGGAAAGAAATGGGAGTCTTATAAAAATTAATGATTAGTAAAACCATGGTTCTTATAAAATATAAATTAATTTTTGCATAAGTTTAATTTTTATTGGATACATGTGCTGCTTCATTCTTCCAAAACACACATATTTGCTATCACTGTTAATTTTAGAAGCTGAAGCTTAACTTTTTCGAGTTTACTAGGTGAAATGAATTTTCTGAAAATTTAATCACTAACTTTAATTTAAAGATCTTTTCTTAAAATGGCTGTTTATAGTAATAGATAGTAATTTAACTTATAAAATTAATGCTGTTTGAAAGAACCACATCCTAGTCAGACTAAACCCCAAATAGGGCTTTTATTTTCATCATGATGAATTGTTCAGAGGAACATGGTCAACTTAACCTGTTTTTAATTGGCTAACTTCAGAAAATTCAGATTTCTGATTGAACAACCTTTAAACTTTAAAAAACAATTAAACTTTAAAAAGCAATTTCCATTGTTTAAAGTTCTGTCAGTTTTTCTGATTGCTAGACAATGTTAA
Organism: Chelonoidis abingdonii; assembly: GCF_003597395.2. NCBI lineage: Eukaryota > Metazoa > Chordata > Testudines > Testudinidae > Chelonoidis > Chelonoidis abingdonii. Next base: position 66,087,688 of record NC_133777.1, on the reverse strand, counting down.
AATGGTCCCCTCGTTCCCCCCAGCAAGAGGGAGTGGGTGGGCAGGTCTGAGAGCATCAGCATATGTGTGCTCAGACCACTATTTCCCTTCTGTTTGGATTTTATTTATTATACTGAAAGAATTAAGATTAATTCTGTTAAGAAGTCACTGGGAATCTGTATTTTTCTTAGGACAATTGGTTATTCTTTGAGGTGTCACTTGGCTGAAAGAAGACACACAGGAGCATTTTTAAAGATTTTAAAGCTGTAGTGAAGGCTTTTTGTCCTGTGCAGGACATTAGGCCTAAATTTTGCAACAGAAACTCTAGAATTATATAGGATTGATGTTCCCCAACCTCTGCCCGGTCTAATTAATACACTGTTGTGCAGTTTATTTAGATATTTTTTTATTTCATGTAGTGAACTTTAAATGTGGGGCAGTTTAATTTTATGTTTGTAAGTAACTGAATTGTAGAAGTTGTTAGGGCAAGGTGGGGATTGGAAGTGTGAGAGAGGAGTTTCGGGTTTTGGTATCCAAAAGAGATTAATTCCTTTCCCAGTACTAATCTCATCGTTATTTTAAATTTGAGCAGGCAGTTTTGAATTTCTCATGCCCCACCCAACTTTTGAGAACAGCTGGACATTCCACTACACCATACCCCAACCCTTGCCAATACATCCAAAATTAACAAATTATGATGATTGTGCTTAATTGATCAGCGTTGAAATTGTTAATGTTGGCATTTAAATCGACATTAGTTATTTGCATGTCTGAACTTTTGTTTCCAGCTGTCTAAAAACTGAGGCAGATATTCTGGCATCAGTTAACATTTGTGTCACATTTTTAAGGTTAAATTCACAGTTACAAGGGCTGAAGACTTTATTTATTTTAAAATGAAATTTTAGATTATCTAGCACAGTTATTGAAATATTAATAAATCACTATTATGTGACAATTTATGTGGCTCCATAATCTCACTGCACCTGGGTACGATGAGATGCTTATTGCTTGGAATTATATCACATACAAGCCATGGGTGAATCTTTATGAGTTCTTAATGGATCTGACTTACACCCTTCTCATAGATGACAACAGGAGACATGGAGAACATACTGTGCAGAGTATCTTGCACAGGATGTAGCTAGGTTAATTCACATTGCAATATTTTGAATTCGCCTCTTGTCATAAAATTGTATATCAGGATTTTCACCAAAAAAAGACCCCAACCTTTTAGATGAGGGAAAAGTTCCTTCTGATCTCCTTCTCTCCCCTAAATTGAAGTCCCTATGTAAATGTGCTCCTCTGGCATAATGGAACTTCCAAAACAAAGTAAAGCTTGTCTGTGTGGGAGACAGACCTTTCTCTGGGGGTGGTGGGAGACTATGGAATTAACTCTTCCAAGAACTAAGAACCATCAGAACCCTTACTGTTTTTTGCCCTACATGTAAGGCACATTTCTTTGATCTTGCCTTCTCTAGCAAACACACAGCAACAGGTTTATTTATATTAAAAATAATAATTTTAAAACCCTACCAAAACAAGATACTTCTCCTTCTGGGAACAAGCAACACTTGTCAAGTTGCTTAATGCACTATTGGAAGTTGCTCAGATATTATGGTGATGAGTGCTGTATAAAAACCTAGATACAACAGAAAATATGTATTGTCAGTAAAGGAGTTTGTTCAGTATGTCATAAAATTCACTGTCACAGTTGATACCAAAGACCAACATGTTCCCACTCTTAGTGGTGTTTGTTCCCTGTATGTCACGGTTGAGGAACACACTACATGCTGGCCTCCCATTTGCTACTCGTGCTGTACTTGTTCTGTGGTTATATTTATTTGGATTTTTAACAATAACAAAAGGTATTGGCTGTCCAGAACTTTAGGTACCCCAATGTTAGTTACAAAAATAAAATTCAGCAGCAGTTTACAGCCAACAGAACTTATCTCCCTTTAAAACATAAAACATTCTCCCCCCCATTGTCTTCCCTCATGTAATCCTCAGCAGCAGCCCATTCAGATAGATGCATCTTGCAGTGTGCCATGAAGGTCAGAAGAGCAGAACTACTGCAGATTGGGGCAGGTGGAGCTTGTTTTGGTGCAGAGGGCCTCTCACAGGGAATGCTCTGCCATGAGGTTCTTTTCTTTTACGTTGAGCAGGATCTAGGTCAAGTGCTTCTACTGTGGCTGTATGGCATGAGAAGAGAGGCGGTTCCTCAAGCAGAACTTCCAGCCGTTTAGGGCTTTCTGGGTTGACAGCAACACTTTTATATTTGATCTAGAAATAGAGCAGTTCATTTTCCAGTGCTGTCAAACTAATATTACCCAAAGCAATAAAATTCACTGAGTGAGAAGAAAAACAAACCTAGCTGTGGAAACATCGAACCCTTCCCTGTGATCCATTTCAATGGCTCCATTAGGAGAAAAAATTATTTTAATTAGAAATAAACTGGAATGTAAGAAGATTTAAGGATTTATTCAGTGCTGTATATAAACATTTAATAACAATTGGGCTGGTCGTAAGTTTTAGTAACTTACCTATCAGAGGGGTAGCCGTGTTAGTCTGGATCTGTAAAAGCAGCAGAAAATCCTGTGGCACCAGTCTATAAGGTGCCACAGGATTCTCTGCTGCAGTAACTTACCTGTGGCTGCTTTCTCTATTTAAAAACTTAATTGTAAGTGTTCTGAAGTCTCCATTTTTTTTTTTTAAAAAGGCATACATTGAAAGAGTTTGACTTTCTAGGAAAGAGAACTGAATATATAAATATTAAGCTTCTGTCTTTTGCCTGTTTTTTTCCTTGTTTCCCTCCACCTTTTCTTTTGAAGGACTTCGTTAACACTGGTAACATGGTAGTGAACAGAATAATAAACATGGGGGAAGGGATTGAGGCAGTTACAGTTGGGGAAGAGAAGTCCAACATTTTTGCAAATAAAATAAAATGGATTAAAAAATGAATTGTTCATCTCACTGCAGTGTACTGGTGACTGTCATTAGGTTAAAACACAGTGTCAAGGAGTTTATCCTCAGCATTTAACCTCTTTGTTGGGAGAGGTTGGATTGCAATTTTAAAATAAAATTAAATGCATAATATTTTTAAATCAGTTTTTTTTGTTTGATTTTGTAACTGTCATGAGCATTGTGCTAGTGCAGGGGTTGGCAACCTTTCAGAAGTGGTGTGCCGAGTCAACATTTATTCACTCTCTGATTTAAGGTTTTGTGTGCCGGTAATACATTTTAACGTTTTTAGAAGGTCTCTTTCTATAAGTCTATAATATATAATTAAACTATTGTTGTATGTAAAGTAAATAACGTTCATAAAATGTTTAAGAAGCTTCATTTAAAAATAAATTAAAATGCAGAGCCCCCTGGACCGGTGGCCAGGACCCGGGCAGTGTGAGTGCCACTGAAAATCAGCTTGCATGCCGCCTTTGGCACTGTGCCATAGGTTGCCTACCCCTGTGCTAGTGCATAAGAAGCTGAAGGTAAAATTGATCAGCATATTGTCATCAGTAAAAACTGAATAGCATGTAAAAAGTAAGCAAATATCGTAACTGGAGAAAAAGAAAATTCTGTGTCTGCCAGTGCACATTGTGGGTGATTCCTTAGATTAAATTGTTCGGTGTCCAGACTCCTTCACTTCCTCCTTTCTGCAACTCTTGCACACTCTCAATTATTTCCTGCTTCTCAGCAAAGAAACAGCAGGGGTCGTCATCATGCCTAATGTTTTCCTCCATGTGTTGGTGTGAATTTTCATGGTGTAGAAAGGATAGGAATGTTTCCTTTGCGTAGATCTCCTGTATCTTGCATTGCTGAATTATTCTACCCTCTACTTGGACAGCATCTCATGCAGTGTCTTGTGCATGGACAGTAAGAATCTTATAGAACCTTCTAGAAGAATTGCAGTTTGCCTTGGCCAGAGTTTCAAACCATATCCTCTCCCTTCCTCTCAGTCCCACCCCCATCCCCATTCCACCGCAAATCAATGTGCTAATAGGTTGATTCCCTTCACCCCAGAGGTGGCTGAATTCTAGTGATGCTCTAGTGAGATGACAGGTTTCATATCAACCAAGATTGTTTTTATGCTTCAGTGTATTGAGAAATCCAAGTTTGGTGAAAGTTTTTTGAAAATATGAGTTTTCAGTGATAACATTTTGTTTTTCCTTTTTTTCCTAAACTGTAGGAATACTCTGAAGATAGTAACTCTGAGCCAAATGTGGATCTGGAAAATCAGTACTACAATTCCAAAGCATTAAAGGAGGATGATCCCAAAGCAGCATTGAGCAGTTTTCAGAAGGTTTTTAGTTTTATGTTCTCCCTTTTGTTTATGTTGGTACCATAACTCACAATTACATTTGATCTACTATGAATATTTACTTGGATTCAAGTTATTGGTGTATTGATATTGAAGATGCATTAATAATTCCCACTGATATTATCACATGAGGTTGTTTCCCGGAATTTTGAGAGAAACTTTTTATAGTAGTGTAACTTATTAGTACAGATGGTAATAAGTTTTCATCAGACTTCTTGACTCCCAGACTGTTTACAAATTTATAAATACCATACTGAGAAAATATATTGTTCATTGTTTAGTGGGACAACTGATTTTTTTTTTGATTTTTGCAAAACTATTAAACCTTGCAAAACTGCTAGTTTTAAATACATTTTTTATTCAGTTAGCTTGTTTGTCAGCTGTAGAGACCATATCCAATTGTCTTTTCTTAATTGAAAAACCATTTTCTTTGCTCTTATATAATGCATTATCATTGGTTAAGATCCTGAGTAATGGCCCATTACACAAAGTAAAACTATTTCCCCATGCTTATTTCCCCCCCACACACACACACACATCTCCTTGTCAATTGCTGGAAATGGGCCATTTTCATTACTACTACAAACAGTTCTTTTTCTCTCCTGCTGATAATAGCTCACCTTAACTGATCACTCTCCTTACAGTGTGTACGGTAACACCCATTGTTTCATGTTCGCTGTGTATATATCTATCTTCCTACTGTATTTTCCACTACATGCATCCAATGAAGTGGGGCTGTAGCCCACAAAAGCTTATATTGAAATAAATTTGTTAGTCTCTAAGGTGCCACAAGTACTCCTGTTCTTTTTGCGGATACAGACTAACACGGCTGCTTCTCTGAAACCTTTCTAAGGTAGAAAACAAGCAGAAAAAAACTTTCAGGCCTCTTTTTATTACCTTCATTTTTTAAAAAGACACTAGTTCTTTTTTTTTAAAAATCCCTTGCATGTCAGCTTTATAAACACTGGGTTGTTGATGAAGAATTCTTTTTTTCTATTTCAGGTTTTGGAGCTTGAAGGTGAAAAAGGAGAATGGGGATTCAAAGCACTGAAACAGATGATTAAAATAAACTTCAAATTGGTAGGAGTCATTTTAGGAAATGCTAAATTGCATTAATATTGAATTGATTAGCAGTTTTTAAATTGTTGTCCTCTCCTTATTTTTATCTTCAAAATTACATTTGAAAGAAAACTGAAACATATAAAATAACAATTCTCTAATAATGTCCATATAAGCAATCATTATGGTTGCCACAGGGACCTTATATGGTCATGATTAACATTAACCTCATGATTTAGGAAGTTTTGAAATCTAGATTTTTTTTCTGTGCACTCATCCCAAGTGCTGAGATAGGTTGCTTGTGTGTAAATAGAGACATTACGTGTATTTGACACTTTTTAAATAACATCGAAGAGCTTGCCTTGAATTGACCAAACTTGGATGTCAGGTTACAACCTGGAATTGGGAGAACACTGTGCCCTCTTAACTCTCCAGGCTGGGCTCACAATGCTTTGCTTGTGACAAGCAGCACACCCTCCAGGTGCTGTTGTAATTCAGTACAACAGCATGTGGAGCCCCACACCCAGCTACTTTGCATGAATGCTCTGAGTCACACAGAGAAAGGCACCAGCAAGTCTCCTGAGCCTTACACCCCAGGAATATACCACCTTGCCTAGGTCTGAAGCCTGAATTGTGTAAATTTATTAATATTATCCAGTCCACCCGTCCCTCAGTGCAGAGAGGACGGTGGCCAGGACCCAGGCAGTGTGAGTGCCACTGAAAATCAGCTCGCGTGCCGCTTTTGGCACACATGCCATAGGTTGCCCACCCCTGCTTTAGCCTTTGTAAATTGAGCTGAGATTTCCCAAGCACTTCAACCAAACACACTGTTAAGGTAAAATTATAAAACAGATTTATTAACTACACAGAGAGAGATTTTAAATGATTATCAGTGGTAGGCACAAAAGGTCAGAGTTGGTTACCAAAGAAAATAAAAAGTAAGCACATAGTCTAAATTTCAACACTTATTAGACTAAGCAGTATTTAGATCAAGCAGTTTTTCTCACCCCTCTGGATGTTGCAGGTATGTTACAGTTCTTAATACAGTGGCTTTCCCTTTAAGCAGTGACCACGCTCCTCATTTCAAGTCTTTGTCTTCCCAGCATTCTTGTTGCTTCCAGCATAGGTTGAGGAGAAAAAGGTAAAAGCATGATGCCACTATCCCCTATTTTATCTCCTTGATCCATGTGCCTAGAAAACACTAAGGGTATGGCTACATTAGAAATTTCAAAGCGCTGCCCGGCAGCGCTGCGGGAATGCTCCCGCAGCAGCACTTTGAAGTGTGAGTGTAGTCAGAGCCGCAGCGCTGGGAGAGAGCTCTCCCAGCGCTGCTTGTAAACCACATCCCTTATGGGTGTAGCGTCCAGCGCTGGGAGCTCCCAGCGCTGCCGCCCTGATTACACTGACACTTTACAGCGCTGCATCTTGCAGCGCTCAGGGGGGTGTTTTTTCACACCCCTGAGCGCGAAAGTTGCAGCGCTGTAAAGTGCCAGTGTAGCCAAGCCCTAACACAGACATGTTCTGGTGGGTTTTGCTGAGTGAGAGAGTTGAGCAATCCCCCACTGTGTGATGTTTGCACAGCCCTCTTGCAGCACTGTAAATGCCTTATTCCTGCTGATTAATGGTCATTTAACACCCTCCTGTTAATGGATCTCCTCCTTTGTAGTCACTGGAAAACTAGCAGTGGGCAACTCACAACTACGGCTATAGATAAATTGCAGTTAACTCATTTAACTCACGTGATTAACTAAAAAAAATTAATTGCGGTTACTGGCAGTTTTAATCGCACTGTTGAACAATAGAATACCAATTGAAATTTATTAAATATTTTTGGATGTTTTCTACATTCATTTCAGTTACAACACAGAATACAAAGTGTATAGTGCTCACCTTATATTATTTTTTTATTATAAATATTAGCACTGTAAAACTGACCAAAAAAAAGTATTTTTCAATTACCCTCATACAAGTACTGTAGTGCAATTTCTTTATCTTGAAAGTGCAACTTACAAATGTAGATTTTTCTTCGTTTGTTACATAATTGCATTCAAAAACAAAATAACATAAAACTTTAGAGCCTACAAGTCCATTCAGTCCTACTTTTTGTTCAGCCAGTCGCTAAGACAAACAAGTTTGTTTACATTTACAGGAGATAATGCTGCCTGCTTCTTATTTACAATGTCACCTGAAAGTGAGAACAGGTGTTTGTTCGCATGGCACTTCTGTAGCCAGCATTGCAAGGTATTTACGTGCCAGATATGTGAAACATTCATATACCCCTTCATGTGTTGGCTGCCATTTCAGAGGACATGCTTTCATGCTGATGATGAATTGTTAAAAAAGAAAAATCATTAATTAAATTTGTGACCGAACTCCTTAGGGGAGAATTGTACGTCTCCTGCTCTGTTTTACCCGCATTCTGCCATATATTTCATGTTATAGGTTTCGGATGGTGACCCAGCACGTTGTTCATTTTAAGAACATTTTCTCTGCAGATTTGACAAAATGCAACGAAGACACTAATGTGAGATTTCTAAAGATTGCTACAGCACTCAACCCAAGATTTAAGAATCTGAAGTGCCTTCCAAAATCTGAGAGGGATGAGGTGTGGAGCATGCTTTCAGAAGTCTTAAAAGGGCAACACTCTGAGGTGGAAACTATAGAATCCAAACCACCAAAAAAGAGAATCAACCTTTTGCTGTTAGCATCTGACTCAGATGATGAAAATGAACATGCGTCAGTCCACACTGCTTTGGATTGTTGTTGAGTTCTGGCACATAAATATCTTGCGACGCCACCTACAATAGTGCCATGAGAACGCCTGTTCTCCCTTTCAGGTGATGTAAACAAGAAGCAGGCTGCATTATCTCCTGCAAATCTAAACAAATTTGTTTTTCTGAGTGACTAGCTGAACAAGAAGTAGAACTGAATGGACTTGTAGGCTCTAAAGTTTTGCATTGTTTTATTTTTGAATGCAGTTACTTTTTGTACATAATTCTACATTTGTAAGTTCATCTTTCATCATAAAGAGATTGTACTACAGTACTTTTATTAATTGAATCAAAAAATGCTATTTTGTCAGTTTTACAGTGCAAATATTTGTAATAAATATAAAGTAAGCACTGTAGACTTTGTATTCTGTGTTGTAATTGAAATCAATATATTTGAAAATGCAGAAACCATCCACAAATATTTAAATAAATGGTATTTTATTATTGTTTAACAGTGTGATTAATCGTGATTAATTTTTTAATCACTTGACAGCCCTACTCACAAAATATTTCAATAATAGCAATCCCTCAAAATCTCTGAACTTCATACACACTAAGAATATACATATTTTGACAGAAAAATTGGTTTCTGCTTACTATGACCTTTCATATGATATTTTACATGGCATGCTGTGTATGAAATATAATTATATGAGAGGGGTGGTTATGAGGTTTCCAGGGTGATGCTTTAAGGTACAGAGTGCCACCTTGTACTTTTGAAAATTTGTTTAAAAAATAAAATGGGCTGATGACATTTTACATATCAAGCTCAGCAAACAGAATTTTTAGAGTGTCTTATGAAGTTCACTTTTCTATATGGATTACAGTAGCCAACATGAGACATGTGATGAGATCCCCCTGGGGTGCAGCCTGGGACTGTGGGACTGCTGTGCCCCCTTAACTCTTTCCAGCCTGGGCTATCTCTCATAATGCCTTGCTAGTGACCAGCAGCACAACAGCTTGTGGAGCCCCACACACCCAACTAGATTGCATGAATGCTCCCAGAGCCACTCATGAAGCACTCAGTTACCAGAGCCAAATCCCCCCGAGCTCCCAGGACTGTACCTCAGGAATATACCATCTTGCATTGCTCAAGATGGACAGTGCAGATTTATTAATTAGTTCACCACTTCAGCAATGGAAAGTGGTTGTACACCAGCCTTTGCAGCACCTGAGATTTGCCACACGCTTCATACAAACTCACTGGTAAAGATAAACTGTTAAACACATTTATTGAATATGAAAGATAGATTTTAAGTGATATTAAGTGATAGGCTAAAAGTCAGAGTTAGTTACCAAAAGAAATAAAATATAATCACGCAGTCTAAACTCTCAACTCTATTAGGCAGGGCAACAACTACATTAAGCAGTTTTTCTCACCCCACTGGACATTACAGTCCTTAATATACAGATTTCTCCCTTGAAATCTGGGCCAATCTCTTCTGTTGGAGTCTTGTCTTCTCAGTGTCTTAGTGGCTTGCAGGGTAGGTGAGGGCAGGAGAAGGGCCCAGTATGTGTCTACTCTCTGTTTTATACCCTCAGTCCATGTGCTTGGAAAACAAGTCCAGGCATGTCTGGAGACATTGTTGAGTCTCTATACAAGGTTGAGCAATTCCCCCGGTATGGCCTCATGCAAGTGAGTCATTGCATGGTAGCTCCCTTGCTGGACAGTGGTTGTTGACAGATTAATTGATACCACACCGGGTGTTGGCTGCTTTTCTTGCTGTTGCCTCAGGGGAGCTAATATCTGGCTGATTCCACAACTTACAGCAAGTTTTAGTGACCACCATACAACACAATTCTCATAACTTCATATGCATTAATGATATACATATATGAGTAGAGAAATTACTTTCAGCAGGTCATAACCTTTCCCAGATACTTTACGAGGCATGCTTTATATTTAAGATCACAATTATATAAAAATGAGGAATATGGGGTTTCCAGGATGCTCCCCCAAGGTATAGAATGTCACAACATCATTCACTATAATGTATTGGTAGGAAATATGTTCTCTCACCAAATAAAGTGGCCTTGGTAATTCTCAAGTAGATTTCTCTGTTTAAACTTCTGTTCTATGAAGATCCACTTAACTCACTTTTGACTCTGCCACTTAGGCGTAATGTGGCCATCCTAAATAGGTGACAGAAAATTTAGAGCAATCACAGACATGCATGACTGCATAGGCTCTCTACTGTAATGTTTTTGGATTTTCTGTGCATATTTACAGATGTTAATATCTGATGGCAGTATACAATTTTTCATGATTATGAATTATATATGTTTTTCCTCACAGACTAACTTTCCTGAAATGATGAACAGATATAAACAGCTATTGACCTACATAAGGAGTGCAGTTACAAGGAATTACTCTGAAAAATCCATCAATTCTATTCTTGATTATATCTCCACTTCCAAACAGGTTAGATTATCATTCCTTTAATGTTGGTGGTCCTCCTCCACCTATCCATTTTTTGCATGGACTTTTTGCCTTTTGAAAACCTGATTCTTCATTTGATTGGAGAACAATTATAATATTACATTTGTTACAGTGTGTTAAATATTGTTCCCTACAATTTATTGATCATGTGTTTAAGAATTAACTTGTCTTTAACTTTAGTGTCATCTACACAAGATTAAAGCAGGCTAGAAACTACTTGGTATCTCTTACCTGGGATTTCTATACAGCTAAATGTCACAAATTACTTGTTTTTCAGCAAAGTGGCTACCACCATCAATAGGTTCTCAGATGTAATTTGTAGTTAAAATAACTGTGTACTCATGAATTTTGCATTAAGTAAGCAGACTAGGTACATAGGACCAGGTCCATGGCCAAGCTCTGCTCTCTTTATGCCACTGGAGCAGCATAAAGAAAGAAGAAAGCTCCCCTGAGCTCCTAGCTGGGGATACCCAGCATGTGGAGAATTGCCAGCACGCACAGTTGACTTCTGTGCCTTCCTCTCCTCCTGCAACACATGGGGAGGGACAGGTGAAGTGGCTGGAGTGTGATATACTCTGACAGTTCCAAGGATGGGTGGCCTTAGGACCATACCTAGTTGGCAGTTCAGAGTATCTGTTCTAAGTTGTGCCAGGAGCTAGGACTGGAGAGAATCAGGGACTCATACCTGCAACCTAAAAGACACTGGGCCCCATCCCAACTACACCCAGCAGATAATCTAGCCATTAAGTGTACAGAAAGTTTTCTCTCTCAACTTTCTAGATTATCTGATTTTTAAGAAAAAACGCTATTAAACACTCTGCAATTTTGGGTGTTACAGATTGTTTCCATACAGGAACATCTTCTGGTCTGCTCTGAGCAGAACGGTCAGACATTTTTTTATTCTTATTTTATGCAGTATTTGATCAGGAGGGAGAAAATATCTTCTTTTTTTTTTTTTGGTCCCCTTTCCCTCCTATCCTTTTACTCTTGTTGGGGTGTCTCCTTTTCAGTTTCCAGTAACAGTAATGCTAGCTTTCTGTTAGTATTTTTCTCAGATACTTACATAACAATGATTTTATTGTCTGCTTAAGATGGATAAGTAGCTTTGGTTCTTCACTAATGTGATAAAAAATTGCAGATTTTAAAACCTTGTGCAACTTATTTTGAATTAAAAGCTTACATCTGGGTGCTTCTAAATGCTTTTTGTCAATTCCAAACTTCAGTGAAATCTTCTATTTTATGATAATACTGTTGATTATTTTATGTTTGTTTTATCATTTTAGTTGCAATTTTTGCTATTTATAAGTAATCGTTCAGTAAGATGCAGATTCCTGTATCTTATTTGTGTTGAAGTTCAAACATGCACTTTTAGTTTGCTCAAACTGACTATATTAACAGGTACAAATTTGCTGTTTACAATTATAGAATTCTGATTTTTTATGCCAGATGGATTTGCTTCAGGAATTTTATGAAACAACACTTGAAGCTCTGAAAGATGCTAAGAATGATAGATTGTGGTTTAAGACAAACACAAAGGTAAAATATATAAATAATATTTAGTTTTATTTTTTGCTTGCTGTAACTTTCTTAAATTGCAAGTCTTAATTTTATAAATTCCAAAATCCTGATTGTCCTAATGGCTTTAATCCTTTAATCACAGCTTGGCAAATTATATTTAGAACGAGAAGAATATGGAAAATTACAGAAGATTTTGCGCCAGTTGCATCAGTCATGCCAGGTACAGTAGAGTAGATGATTTTTTAAAAAAAAAAACAAACCTTTACTACCCCAAAATTACTTGTAAAATCATTCACTGTAACTTTTGTATTTAGTACTAATTTCACATCCAGTTTTCAGGCCATTAGAATGGCATATCATTGAGCTTTGTAAATAAAACAAGCATTAGGTTTAATTTCTAATTCTTTATCTGTTTGGTAACTTGAAATAAAAATGATAGAATAGTTAATTGCTGGTAAAAAGATGAATTTTTATAACCAGCAGACAGTAACTGCATTATCATTACATTTCACTTGGGTGCAGGAACGAGAAGCATTTGTGAATTATTCTTCCTTATAATGTATTATTAAAATTAATACAAACTATTTGGGGGAAAAAAACTATATTTAAACCAACAGAGAAGCAAAAATTCTAAATGAAGCTTAACAGTAGGAGAAAACTATGGCCTTTACTTCATTGTGGAAAAAATATATTAAGCCACATGCATTGGCCAAATCAGCCTCTAGCTTTGCCTATCCTCTCCATCTTTATGCTGAACACCAATGATGTACACCTGGGAATCTGGCCCATTCTTAGCAATAGTATGGTCATGAATACATCACTGCTCTATTGAGGTGGTTACGTAGCTTTAACCTTTTTATACTGAAAGAAATTCATAAGATATGAAAGGTACAGAAGAGCAAGTCTTGAAGTCCTTACTCAAGCAAAATTCATAGTAAAGTCAGTATTTTTACCCAAGTGAAAAACACTCAGAATTGGTCCATGCTAGCTTCCTTGAACATAATGTTTTAATTTCACTGGTTGTATTAAAATTATGGTATTTGGAAACTTCCTTATTTTTTGCAGAAGATTTCTGAAAATATTTAATAACACACTTTTATATTAGTAGAATGGTGACCTCAGCATTATTTCAAGATTCACAGTATTCATTATTACTCTTTCCTAGACTGATGATGGAGAAGATGATTTAAAAAAGGGCACCCAGTTACTGGAAATCTATGCATTGGAAATTCAAATGTATACAGCACAGAAAAATAACAAAAAACTTAAAGCACTATATGAACAGTCACTGCACATCAAGTCTGCCATTCCTCATCCACTGATCATGGGGGTCATCAGAGGCAAGTGTTTTTTTTTTTTATATTACTACTTTAAAATTCCTTTGTTCAGACCAGTGTCACTTAAATTAAAAAATATTTTACATTTTTTATGTTGTTTCAACTGAAAATACATTACAGAAAACATTCCAAATATCATCTGATCTCATTGAATTGCATTGGCCACTAAAAAAGTATTAGGATTCAGTAGAAGTACCTATTTAATGGCCAGTAATGGTTGAATGAATTGTAGTGAGTTCATGTACCATGTCTGAAAGCACCTCTCACTGGGATATGGCTATCACTTGTCTCCTCTGCTGACAGGAAACCTGCCAATTAGAGCAGTAAAAGGAAAATATTATTACTCATTTGACTTTCTAAATAGTTTTTCTAAAAATATGTTGGATAGCTCCCATAAATAAATAATGTTGCTATGTATTGTTTTTGAAGTTTGTCATTGGGATAAATTTCAGCTGAGTAAATGTATTAATTGCAACCTTTTTGTTAAAAGATTGCAAAGGTATACTTTTTATAGTCACTGTGTGATCTAAGGAGTGGTTATTTTTAATAATAATTGAACTGGAAAACCAAAAAAGAAGCAGCTGCCTTATATTGATGTGCTAATGCTTTTTCTCAGCAGTTTTAATGAATTAAAAAAAGAAAAAACAACAAAAAAAACCTGAAAATGTATTCAGGAATCAGTTTAGACATAGCATGGTACATTCAGTGGAATCATTCTGATAAATGGCTGCAAGCACACAACTTCTCCTTTCATCATTGTTTTCTTTTCAGAATGTGGAGGAAAAATGCACTTAAGGGAAGGAGAATTTGAAAAGGCACACACTGACTTTTTTGAAGCATTCAAGAATTATGATGAATCAGGGAGTCCTAGAAGAACCACTTGCTTGAAATATTTGGTCCTAGCAAACATGCTGATGAAGTCCGGAATAAATCCATTTGACTCTCAGGAGGTATACTTATAAGTGTGCACAAGTCAGCTTAGCTGCTGCTTTTCCAGTTTAATAAAGAAATTGGCATAAATAGCTTTTTTTGCTACCTAAATGTACTTATTATGGTTTCTGTTCTATGTAGGCTAAACCATACAAAAATGATCCAGAGATTCTAGCAATGACAAATTTAGTAAGGTAAGATATTTTATTTTCCCTGAAGGGCAAAGCTACTAGCCATGAAACAGATATTTTTGTTTTATTTTGTTGAAAATAATACAAACAGACTTTTTCATAGATATCAAACCAGCATTTCGGTTTTCGATTTTCAATGTTTCTGTTGTTCAGAAGCTTTCTATTTAGTGTGATCTATATCAGTAATACTCACTGTGGCTCACGAGCTGCAAGTGACACTCTAATGTGTCTCCTGTGGTGCTTTGCAGCACATGATATTAAAACACTGTGTGATTTAATCAGGACGCTTTCACTATGTTATTAACCAATTGTTGATACTTGGTCAGTTATTTAGGTGTGAGAGTTTGTGTGTGTGTGTATCTATGTGTGTGTGTGTGTATATATATGTGTATAATATATATAAAACTAAATATTTCCCATGACATGCTGTTTAAATATGAATATATAGTACTATAGTAAATAAAACTATGAACTCATACTACTGTGGCTCTACTGGGTAATGCTGATTGCTAATTTGGCACATGAACCAGTGAGGTCTGAGTATTGCTGATCTATACAAAATTCTCTACAGTACCAGTTTAAAAAGACCACACTAAGAACATATACTTTTTTGTTTTATATCTAAAATAGTATATCAGGTTGAATTCCTATCTGGTGTCATTAATGTTATTGTTTTTCCCTAAAGGCCAGTGTCTTCCAAATATCCTAATTCTGAATCATGAGATTTTACTGGCAAGACTGGGGAACTGACTAAAAAGATGCTCTTTGAGCTTTGAACATCCAAGAGATCACATTTGTTTGCTGGTTTTATGGCTAAATTGCCTCCAACTATCAGCTTATTTACTGTGATTATGTCGTGAAAATTTGATTGAATGTTGTATTCAGAAGCAAGAATTATCTTTGTAATTGTTAGAATTATTATAATTATATTTAATTGTATTTATTGTATATAAAGGCTGCAAATTTTATTCTTTTCTTTCCATGAGCTGATCCTTCTCTCTTATAGTTCACCATAGTATTAAAAAGAACATTCACATGGGGTTTTTTTTAACATGAGTGCTCTTTTTTTTGTAGAAGTTCAGTATACTGCATGATAATAGAAGCCAAGATATTACTAGTCCTGGAATAGATGGTATTTTAAAATGTTTGCAACTGCATTTCTCATTGGCGTTTCAAGGCATTCAGAGTTTCCAGGATGGCCAATGCTGACTATGCAAATTCAAATTTGGTCATTTAGAGCAGTGGTTCTCAGACTATTGTACTGATGACCCCTTTCACACAGCAAGCCTCTGAGTGCAACCTCCCCACCCCCTTATAAATTAAAAACACTTGTTTATATATTTAACACCATTATAAATGCTGGTGGCAAAGCGAGGTTTGGAGTGGAGGCTGACCGCTCGCGACCCCCCCATGAATTAACCTCACAACCCCGCTAGGGGTCCTGACCCCCAGTTTGAGAGCCCTGATTTAGAATCTGATTGTTCAGAGTTGCTGACCACCTGCAAATCCAGTGGCAGCTGGGAATGCCCAGGACTTCTGAAAATCACGCCCTTTAAACTTTCCTTGAAGGTTGATATTGTATGTTATATTAGTAGGATAATTTGGAGGCATTGATGTGTTGTATTTTCGCACATCAAGGCACGTGTGTCAAAGGAGTTTTATTGCAGGGTTTTTGGAATAGAGCTTTCAAATCTCAAATCCTGTGGGCATGTGTCTCCCTAACCATATGAAGATCCAGAATGCTACATGGCTTTTTACAGAGAATGTGGTCAGCAGTGTTTAGGCCCTAGGGTGTCAAGACCATTAGCTTAGGTAGATTGTATTGATGCAGTTCGTTCATGCTTTGCTGTGAAACCAACTAGGTCCTGTCTGCTGTAAGCAGCTTCTCTCTTGATAAATAAGAAGCAATCTGTGTTCAGTTCTCTTTTGCAGTCAAAAGATGGGGAATTCCTCTGTCCAGATATTGAAATATATAGTTAACACTGTGGGTGAAACATTGTTAGATACAACTACTCTTTGCTATCAGCTGCTCAGAAACAACACCCTCTTTCTGAAGCCAAAGAGGCATATGCATTATTGACCTAATGATAAATAAAGGATTTGGCAATCTATGGAGGGATTACTTCAGAGAATTTCAATTCCATATACCTCCTTTCTACTTTAGCTTCATGCTTTCATGTAAATTTGAGACAGAAGGAACTCCCAAGGGCTTTAGCAAACCTGCTTTCAGTCATACTACCTAATTTTATATTCTTTATCTTTACGTCTGAGTATATTCATCTCTCAAAAATATGAAAGCAAGTAAAAAATATAGCACAAATTACAAAGCTGCAGCAGATAACATCAATTTTGTTAAAGTTACAATGCTATTCTTAATTTCTGCTACAATTAGAAACTAAATTTGCATTTAGATTTTCTGGGGAACTTACACATTTTGTACATGGTAAAACAACTTTTGCTTGTGGGGTACCCTTTGAAATTTTATACATAATTTAAATGCCATTTAATTATGAGATGTTTCATAACAGGGTTATCAACTACTACAAACATTTGCTTCTGTGTTGTTTATCGTCTCCTCAGAGTTGATCCACAATGAAGTCTTAATGCCGAGGTTATAGCATCATAATTATTTTGTCATAGAGCTTGATGTGTATAAGCACAAAGATGACTTTGCTGTAGACTTCGGTCAGAAAGAATATCCACACTCTGAAGGAGAAAGTCATTACTAAAACACACACATTCACAAACACAGTTAACAGCAATTGAATGCATATACTGGACAATACATTGCTGATGCCTCTTGGCACTTAAACACATGAAGTTCCAATAAGGTGCATCAGGACACATCCATAACATAACAAAACAATTGAGTAATTTTGAGTGACTATATTTTTAGTGTTTTTAATAGGATAACTTTTTTAAAATACAAAACATTCAGGACCAATTTATAGATGCAAAAGGGCAGAACATTCATATTAAACTTCTGTGAACACTAACAAAATATGTAGTAGAAGAAATGAAGGAGCTACAGTGTTATGTTAAAATGCATGTTTTCAACACCTTTTTAGCTTAAGCATCCTCAATTTGTAATTATCAGAAAGATTGTGACTGTAATTCTTTGCTATCAATATCTAATATACTTTTTTAGTATTTGGAAACTGGAAATCTTATCCAGATCTGAGACTTATTTTACTTGACAAAACTGTAATTCACTTTCCTCTCTCATTGAAGTGCCTATCAGAATAATGACATCGCTGAATTTGAGAAGATTCTGAAAACAAATCACAGCAACATCATGGACGATCCCTTCATAAGGGAGCACATTGAAGGTATGGTCACAGGAAGTTGTCGTCACAGTTCCGGGCAACTGCACCTATGTTTCCCCTGAGTGGGCACCAGCTTCAGGCTTCCAGCTCCCTAGTTTTTGCCTTTCTGAATGGAGACCCATGTGTCTCTCCCTGCAGACCAGGGTATTTCCAGGCTGCACGGTTTCCTGCCTTCACTATGTTCTTCCCAGCAGAGGCAAGTTGCCCAAAGGCATGTGCTTGCTTTCTCTTCACACATGGTTAACAGGTGTAAGTGCTACAGTACCACACAGTTCTTTGTGTGCAAGCCTATTTTTTTATTAACATAAAAAACAACACAGAGAAAGCATATTAAAAACAATAACGAATCTACACCCGTGCTATTAAGCTTACCAGAAGTTACTCTAACATGGATTCTGGCAGGAATCATCCTTCATCCCCTTCTCCTCCGATCTAAGGGGATTCAGCTTGTGGTTACAATTCATTATAGCTTAAACTCTGAACAAGCACACTTATAAGATGTTTAGTCCGCTGTTTATACAGTTCAAGAGTCTTTGACCTGGAGTTTCTAGGAGCATGTTGACCATGGGCTTTCCTGCCTTGAGGGTATCTTGAAAAAGGATTCAAAGTGAATCATTTGCATTCACTTCACAGTTATTGGTCCAAAAAGTCCTTTGAAGTTCTAATGCCATCCAGAGGTTGCATTAATCAGTCTCCTATAGAAGATAGATACACTCAGTGCCACAGGAACACAAACAATTGCATTTTTAATACAGTGGACCCCAAAGATGTTAAACTTAATTCAGAGTTTAGCTTCATTCAATGAACATCATTCAGGATATTGTCAGCCTGTCCCAGTTCTAATTCTGTTTTTTCTCTTGCTTGTTAAGATATATTTCTTCTGCTTTGGGAGAATAATAAAAAATGTTCCTTATAAGATGTTATTGCTGTGAACAATACAGTTAGTGTTTAAACACTCTATCCTTGGAAGTCAGAGTTAATGAGATACTTTGCTATATAACTGTGAAAATTACCAAAATAATAGTTGCTTTTGGTAAAAGGAGCACACTTGCAACCAGATTTATGAATAAAAACAGCAGCAAACCTAGAGCCTCATCTGTTTGAAGTAATGGAAAAATTACAGCTGACTTCAGTCAGCTTTGGATGCGGCCTATATTGAGGAAAAGCATGTGTGCTTAACAGCTCATGAGGGCAATCTGAATATGACCAAAACTGTTATTTGTAAAAGATATATAATTGCATGGAGGTTATTGGGTCAGATCCTATGATGCAGCCAAACTATACAGAATGTGATGGTGTCTTAAAACTCGATCTTTGTGCTCCCTAGTGGTGCTCTGTAATGGTCATCCATCCTTTCCCCTGCGTTGTAGTTTGAGGGCATAGTATAGGGACACATCAGCCATCCCCCCTTTTTCTTAAGCCATGCTCCATTTTCATTACTATACCAGAAGCAGGGAGAGTGTGTGGGGTTCCAACTTCTATCAGCTCTTTATCACTGAAGGATCATCCTTAGGTGGAGGTGATCCTTCCTGGACCAATTAATATGGCTTTTTAGCCAAATGTGGTTAATAGTGCAGTGAAATGTGACTATGCTGCATTGGAGGATCTGGTCCATTATGCCGTTAATTGTCACTAATTAAAATTAAAAGTATTGTAGTATATTCCTATATAGTGTTAAGTTTGGATTTGCATGTGAGAGACTTGATAAGCATACAAACAGCAGTAAGAGAGTCAGCTGGCCGAGTGAAGGAAAATAGAACAGGCTTAAAAAATATTAGTGAATAGCAAACTTCTTTTGTGAACTTTCATATATTTTTATTAACAGCTCATGCATGCATATTTTTAATTTATTAAACTTGCATTTTATCTAATAAGAAAGTGAAAAACATTCTTTGCTACACAGACTCTTTACGTTGCCACTCTGCCTCAACTCCTTGTCTTGTTAGGCAATTAAACTCTGATTCCGCAAACAGACTTCAGTGGGGTTACTCCTGTGTTTAAAATCAAGCATATGCATATTTGCAGGGTTAGGGCTTAAACTTTTCACATTTTGGTGGAAGACAGGTATTTCTGTAGTAAGCTGAGATGGTAAAGATACTGTGCAATATTGTGTACCATTTATCCAATTTTTTTAGAATAATTTTTAAATAGTTACAAACTATTTTGAAAACTGTATTTTCAAGCTTATACAAATTTCAACATTATCCAGTATTCCTGCTAATACCCAGGCTGAGCTACATATTGTGAAACAACCAGTGAAGAAAGTTGGCTTATTTTTATAATGTGGGAGTACTTACTACCATATAGGAATATAGCAGTCAAGAGATGGAAAAGAACTACTAGATATAAATATGGAACTATATTACACACTTGCTCATTTGAATATGTAACCATTGTTCTTTCAATTGTTACTTATTTGTTTTTCTTGTCTTACAGAGCTTTTGCGAAACATCAGAACACAAGTGCTTATAAAATTAATTAAGCCTTATACAAGAATACATATTCCTTTTATTTCTAAGGTACTTATCAGAGGAGATTTGTATTTGCTTAAATTAACGACAATTATGAATCAGCATAGCTGTCAAACAAATACAGCACTTCCCTAAATGGAACATCTGAAAATATAACATGGCCCCCAAAATGCAGTGAATAGAATGCTGACGGTTTTGCAGTGTGGAACTGTACATTTACATGTAATCTGAATAATTCTTATTAATGCTATGGTAAATGTTTAAGATGTTTAGCTGCCAATTTTGCAGCATAGAGACACACTTGCTTAGAGGGAAGTGTAAAAAAATACTTGAAAGTGCAGAATTCCTCTTGGGCAACTATAATAAATACAAACTAGCATGCACAAATTCTGATGAAATTTCAGCTGTTTTAAACCCTTCTTGTGTAGCAGATATCATTAAAAGTCAGTGATGTCAGAGTTGTAAGTCTGACAAAAGGTGGAATAACAATTTCATAAATTAAAAAGCCAGAAGGGACTATTATGATTATCTAGCCTGACCTCCTACATAATAAAATTGAAGTGAATTTCCATCGATTGTGAGAGGGAAATGTACCTTTATGACCTTAGTTAATGTTTGATTAAATTGATGGCATGCTAAAATGTGAGAGGTACCAAGGAAGAGTTAAGCATAGGTTTTATAATATAAGCACAAAATCTAAGGTTGATAAAATTGTCTTTACACAGGTTACTGTAAGTAATTATTTAACTTTATTTTTTTTAAAGATTCCATTTGCGCTAGGGTGACCAGACAGCAAGTGTGAAAAATCGGGACGGTGGTGGGGAATAATAGGCTTCTATATAAGAAAATGCATCAAATATCGGGACTGTCCCTGTAAAATTGGGACATCTGGTCACCCTACATTTGCACAGAATTCATCAAATTTGCAGCACAAGATAGGCCAGGAGCTTCGCTACTTCTTACATATTTGGCCTTCTGAAGCACTGCTATGAACACATGCAGAGGCGCTGAGTTTTTCTTTTCTCCGGGGTGCTCCACCACCACTCTGCCCTGAGTTCCTGCCCCCATTCCACCCCTCCCCCAAGGCCCTGCCCTCATCCTGCCCCTTACCACCCCTGCTCTGCCTCCTTTTCCAGGCTCTGCTCCCACTCAGCCCCTTCTCCAGGTCCCGCCCCTGCTCTCCACCCTCCCCTAGATCCCTGCCTGCTTGCTGCTCTCTGCCCTCCCCAAGCCTCTCCCCTAGCTGCTAGTCCGCTGTTTGGCGGCACCTCCAAACAGCTACACCCACTATTTTTTTTTTCTGTGGGTGTTCCAGCCCCGGAGCACCCCCGGAGTTAGCGCCTATGAATGCATGCCCATTCCATTCCAACTGTTAGACCAGGGCTGGCCAAACTGTAGTTCACAAGCTGTATGCAGCTCTTTTACAGTTAAAATGTGGCTTGCAGAGGCCCCCCCCCCCCCCATTCCTGCATTTTCTGCCTATCAGGCTGGGGCCGGGAGGGGGTGTAGCTCAGAGCTTCTACCCTGCAGTGGTGTGGTGGGGCTAGGGGCTTCTCCCAGAGATGATGGGTGCCAGCTGAAAATGGGGGGATACAGTTTAAAGGTTCATTTCCCCCTCAACACTTGAGTCATGCCTCCTCAGGCATGCCCCTCTTCCCCTACCCTCAGTGGCCCCACACTGCAGCTCCCAGGTATTAGCAGCTCCCAGCTTGTCAACTCCAGCAGCTGCCGCGCAGCAAGGGGGCCCATGGCACCATCTGACAGAGCAGGGATGGCAAACCCTAGCAAAAATCGGGGGGGGGGGGGCACATGAGTCCCCCCAAGTGTTGTCTCAGCTTCTGCCCATTGGAGGGTCTCAGGGTTTCAGCCCCGTAGGATGTGCCTGCCGAGGCTTGGGGCTTCAGCAGGAGTGGTGATGAAGCCCTGAGCCCCGGCAGGTGCGCCCCTGCTCTCAAACTTCTGAAGATTGCCCCATGAGGCACGGAGGGTGAGTACATTTGGCCACAACTGTATTAGACCTCCTGTAATCTGATCTGTTCCTTTATGACTGCAATCAATGAAAGAGTTCTCCATGGGAGCTGCTCACTGAAATTTAGGGGTGACATCTTATGCTCTTCTGAGATGCTGCTGATCTTTTTCCTGTTGACAGTGTATATCTTGGTGGTTCTTTTCCTATTCTCTCTGATTATTATTGACTTGGTATTATAGTCTGACATTAAGAAACTGAGCTCAGTACTTACATGTGAAAATTAAAATAAAAAAGATTATATGTTGGTTGCAAAATAGTACGATGGCAACATAACAAGAGTTTTCTGTCTTAGGAATTAAACATAGATGTAGCTGACGTGGAGAGCTTGCTTGTGCAGTGCATATTGGATAAGTATGTACTTTCCTCTTATTTCTGATTAATGAATAACTTAAAAGTGTAGTGTAGAAAAAAACAGCAAATAGTGTGTTTGTGTCTGTGTGTTTCCCCTGAAAATGCCATTTGATTCTACAATTATATAAGATAATGTGTAAGCTAAGTTCTTTGTAGCTATCTGGGTTAGTAACATGAGTCATATTAGAAGATGTGAATTCAGAAGAATTTTAAGTAGTTAGAATAGTATGATTTTACATTACTTTTGCATTTTATAATAGCATATAATTGAATCACTATGCAAAATTATGTAAGTTATATATTACTAACTGGTATTTAGATCTATAAATATGTGAAGGCTGAGATTAATTATAAAGGAATGGTGTCTAAACCTCGTAGCTAATTTGCATGTCTCAGCCATAGTTTATAAAACAACTGGAGAATTTTTTTGTATTGATTTTTTTTTTTAGTTTGCTGCATTATAAGTTTCTCTGTTAAAAAGAGAACAAATGTTTCCGTTTTCTGAATTTTTAAAAAAATCTTTATCTTTAATTCCTGTGTTTGAGAAACCTTATTGGAGGCAGTGAATTCATTGTAAAACAAAGATCAGGTGTTCTCTAAAGTGCTGTTTATATCAGGTGACCTGAAATTCCTACAAGCACCTCTGAGCCAAGTGCACTGCATGCACATTAGTCTTAGTATCTCTGTCTGTAAGTGTTTGGCAGGGGAAGTGGGTCTGCAGTTTAACCTCTTACCATAATAATTTCTCACTGGGCAATACATTGTGCAGATGTTAAATTCCGAGGCCAGTCAAGCTCTCAAATAAATCAGAGTTTTTTGTATCTTTCTAGCACTATTCATGGCCGAATTGATCAAGTCAACCAGCTCCTTGAACTGGATCATCAGAAGAGGGGTGGTGCACGATATACTGCATTAGATAAATGGACCAACCAACTAAATTCTCTCAACCAGGCTGTAGTCAGCAAGCTGGCTTAACAGAAAATAAGCTTTTACAAAACGTACTTAAGGCAACAGTGCAGTGATGTAAACCTTAAAAGAACTGGGAATGGCAAAACTACTGTCGGTTGATGTGCCCTGAAATTATTGGAGTTATGGCAGAAGTGCTTTTTTGATCAGCTGGTTTGTGTTTTGCTGCTGCATTTATCCCAAGAAAAACAGCTTTAATCTCCAGAAGAAAACCAAAATGCCATGGGATTTATGCTGTATTGACATCTCGCCCTAAACATACAACATGATAATAATTTGTCAAGGGCAACTAATGACCAGAGAGAAGATTTTTTTTGTCATGATTTTAAATACACTGACACGTTACTGTTGGTTAAATTTAAACATGTTTTACCTGCAGAAATTCTCTCACAGAAATAACCTGCAATAACTTGAAATGCATACCCTTTTGAACACTTCCTTTTCTCATGTATAAATTGAAATGTTTGCTGCATTTTTCAAAATGTCAATTCTCCAAAAATGTGTCCGTATATTTCTGTACCTGCAGCGTAGTAAAGGTTTAGAGGAAACCCCGTAATTATAGTGGCATACTGTCACTTAGGTTTCAAGCAGCAAAATAAACAGTGCAGTTCAGAAATTGTACAGTTTGTTTCTTGATGTGTTTTCATTACATTTTGTTTTTTAGAAAAGTAGGTAAGTGAGTATTTCTCACCTCTGATACTGAGAACATTTTGGAGATTAAATCTTAACCTTGGTGCATGCTTTTGGTTTATTTCTTACCATATTTATGTACAGATAGTATAGAGATTTAAGAACTGATATCTATCAGTCTTGCTGATTTCAAGGCTTTATTTTGAGAGGTACAGGGATCTTGCAATTCCAGTGGTAGTCAATGGTGGTAGAGGGTCTGCACTTCTGAGTATCAGGTCCTCATTTTGATCTCGGTATTTCAAATAAATGTTTGGTAGGAAATGGCTTGGGGGGAATTCAGACCACCATGGCTGACTTTAAGTTTGTGCCTTGTTAAACTAGATTTATGTTCTGACTTGGTTCTGAATTTAACTGTAATACGTTATCTAAGTAGAATACCAATATTTGGGAGTGATACTGAGATTTCTGCTGTATGGGTATAGAATAGTGCTTTGCGCAGTGATAGGGGAGATGGAGTCCATGCAGTCCCTTCATAGCCACTATTCAAGCTCTGACAGAGCATAACAAAATTCTCCCCTCCAGGAGTTCTGGGCCGCTGGATCTATTTAACTATGGATCTGTAGTGTCCTCCAATGAGTTCACTGCAACAGCTCTCTCTCTGCCAGCCTGTATAATGCCAGAACAGAACCCCTCCAGCAACCCACAGGGAAGGGATGTGGAAACCTTCCTGTGTGGCCACTTTGTCCACTCTTCCACTCACTCCATTCAAGACAGATGCATGGTTTAAATGATACAAAGGGCAATGCCAGGCACGGTTCTCATAGGATGAATATATTCTTAAAGCAAAAAACACCCAAAGACATTTAAGAATAAAAGTGAAACAATTTAAACTCTCTTCAAACATAATGGAGAGTAACAAATAGCAAATGCTGTGTCGCTTTCTGTGAGAGGAGAGGCAGGGGAGCGAGATACCTGCAAGTAAATCAAATGTTGTAGGACAGCTTGTGAATGACAGAGTTGAAAGAAAAAGATCTGAAACTGTACTATCTAAAATTTAACCTCACGGACTTGAGCAGCAAGGCCTCTTGCTGAACTGCTGGAAGTTTTAAAGGCTATAGGGAAAAGGTTTATTTTTGTGTGTATAATATAGTATTTTATCATATATTAGATTTTCTGGAATGCAATTCTCTGTCCAGAGTCTTATTGAAACAATAAGCTAATGCTAAGTATTACATTGAGATTGTTAAATTTAGGTAAACTGAAATTAAATCCTTAGTCTGGGGAGTAAAACATTGAAGGTGCATTCTTATGTTCTTTTCTCTCTATTGATATGAATACTCTTTGTTACCTTTAACAGATACCTGAATTACATACAAAAAATGTATTAAGCAAAGCACCTATACTATCTAGAGATTGAAAAGCTAATTGTGCTCTTTAACAGAACAAAAAATGAAATGGCTCTTACAGTTGCCTGTTTTTTAGAAGATTGATAAAAATAGTACTCTGTGCCTAACGTGAGCAGATAGAGCATTCAGACAGGAGACTGAAAAGGATTTGGAAAAAAATTATTTGCTGTATTCTCCCTCGTGCCTATCAGGTAAGCACAGCTGCACTAAGTCAAATAATGATCTAAAGTAAATGAGACATAAGTATAGATTTCATAAAGAAATTCTAGTAGTACTCAGTATACCAAGGAGAAGTTTTCCAAATCACTTCAAATAAATCACAGCTGTGTCTTTTTACTTAACTTTGAAATTCTGTAGTTGGTGTTTCAGATTACATCTTGTCTGTTCAAATGAAGTTTTTTCTCCATTAAAAATTACACAGATCAGTTACATGGCTTATCATTTATAGTAAAGCCAAAACACAGGTTTGAGTTCAAATGGTTGGGTTTGTATGTGAGCTGCTAGCAAATTAAGACTTAATTTAAAACAATTAAATTTTGCAGAAAGCTAGTCTCACAGGTTAGGGTAGGTGTTTATATGGCCTTTATTACCATGTTGTCTGAGCACCTCACAATTGTTAATGGATTTTACTTTCACAACATCCCTGCAAGCTAGGACAGAGTTCTCCACCTGTAAAATGGGGGTAATAGAGACAGGATAGATTAAAGACTTGCTCAAGATGATATAGCAAGCATATGCCTGCGCCCAGCAGTTATGTCCCAGTCCCGTGCTCTGTCCAGTTGAACACACTTCAGTCATTTCAATACCTTTTATCTAAAACCATTTGAAAGATTAATTACATAACATGCAAAGAACAACTCTTGTTCTATAGTGTCCGGTGTGATTTGTATTAAATGCAAGGGAAAGTATATGAAACAAAACTCAATTCTTGTAACTAACATGGGGCTGAATCTTGACATGCAGGTTTCCTTCCCTAACCAATAGACATTTTAATCTACTCAGTCTACATTGAGTATTCGGAGATACACTTAAATGTGAATATAAATTGGAGCCGATCCTTATAGCAGACAAAGTCCTTTTTCACGTTCTTTGAAAAATATCTTCAGATAACACTAGCAGATGCATTGTTCTTATTACTCATCATGTTTCTGTATAATACTATGGTACGTGACATGTTCTTTACATTTAAAAAATCCCACTAAAAATCACTTATTGGAATTACTCAGAGTAGGAAGAACTGCCAGGTAGTAGGTGTTTGTAGGATGGAGGCTGCACTTAGCAAAATCAGATTAACTTGTTATTCTTCACAGCAAATTTATACATGTGTGTCCAGCTAATAAATATACTACTCAACAGGCCTGGGCTCCATATCTACAGATCCAGTGTCTTCCCTATGGATACACTCCTTCTTTAGGGGTCACCTTCCCATAGCAATGTGGGGTGCTGAGCCCTTCTGTCATAGGCCCTCTCCTCTGCCATTTCCCCTACAGTTGTTCCCCAGCCTGTGGGAGGGAACAATTGAGCCCTCCTCTAAAAGAGAGAGGAAGCATTAACTGGAGGCCAACACTGCTTAAAGAACAGGAGTACTTGCGGCACCTTAGAGACTAACAAATTTATTTGAGCATAAGCTTTCGTGCACTACAGCCCACTTCATCAGATGCATGTAGTGGAAAATACAGTAGAAAGATAGATATATACACAGAGAACATGAAACAATGGGTGTTACCACACACACTGTAAGGAGAGTGATCAGTTAGGATGAGCTATTATCAGCAGGAGAGAAAAAGAACTGTTTGTAGTCGTAATGAAAAAGGCCCATTTCCAGCAATTGACAAGAAGATGTAAGGAACTGTAGTGGGTGGGTGGGGGGGAGGTGACTAAGCATGGGGAAATAGTTTTACTTTGTGTAATGGCCCATCCACTCCCACTACTTAAAGAGCGGCTTTTCCTAACCCACAGAGCCTTCCCAAACCTAGGTATGTCTGTTGGGGGGCCTTTAGTAATTCTCAGGAAGGAAGGCATAATGCAGTAAATCCTGCTTCCACAGTACCCTTTGTGCTCCCTGCCCAATGATGTTCACTTTACCTACCTTTATTAATGAAACCAGAGTTGAAGACTGGGCTTCAAATCAGTGCATTTTTGTGTAGAATCAGAATCCAGCTGTATTATAATATACTGTGTTGCATATCCTTGAGATAAGGATGTTATTATGTTTATCTAATTTAGCCCATCAGCACAGGTTTTTGTTTTTAGCCAGATACAATAGCGTTTAAGGGTATAGGTTCATCAAGAAGGAAGGTGAGCATTTTAAGCAAAATCAAAAAGAAAGTAAGGCTGAATCTGCCTGTTGGTGCATTTCAATATGGTGAAAGATGCCTGAAACTCATAGTCGATTATCAAAACTATATGGCTCTTTCAGCTACCTGGAAATGTAACTTCACTGTAAAATGCTAGGATCCTATTTGAAAATCTATATTTTTCAAATTTATTTTTCTTTTGCTGACCTAGTTTACACAAGCAGCAATCCCACCATTTGTGTTAAATGACAGTAACATCTCTCTGGAATTTACCCAAAATGTTCTTGCTCCCTCAAAGCTAGAACAATTGTTTGACATTTCAGGAGTAGTGCATTAAGTTACTCTATGTAAATAAACTGGAATTGTAATTTACATAATTGGGGTGGGGTTTTTTTGTTTTTTTGTTGTTTTTGTTTTTTAGAAGGTAGGTAACTTAGCTTTTTATTTTATTGCAAAACAATAAAATGTCTATACTCTGTCAGAAGAATAGACCCAGCAATCTCTTACGCCAGGGAATTAGACAACATTTAGCTTGATCATAATATAATATTTTAACAGTATTAATAAAGATGTGAATATCTAGGAGGGAACATATGATTGAGGCATGAGGGATTTTCTTGGCCCAATTGTATCCCTCAAAATCAATGGAAGAATAGACTGCAAAGTGCATCTGTAGCAGCATAATTTCATATATGAGGATAAATCTTGGTCTTAGTGGCTGCAAACCTGTACAGCAGGAGTAATGGTGCACTGTGGACTATACAGTACAGGCATTTCAGGGCAGAATCATTCATGTTTGGCTGATCCCATCCTGCAGGGGGGACTTTCTGTTGCTTGTTTCAATAGGAGTTGCATGCTCACTGTAACTGCTGCCACTAGTACTTGATTCTGGCAGTTTGCATGTTTGCTCGTTTTGTGGGCGAGCCATACCGGTTTTCCAGCTCGCCTGTCACCCTCCAGGCACTGGCAGTGTTTTAAGCAGGGCTTTGCTTGCTGCCTTTCCAGATGTGGCAATAAATTGAATAAACTTTTAAAAACTAAGTTAAATTAGGACCTATGTAGTTGAAGTGTTGCTGGAGGCCAGACCTAGCCATTGTTGTTTCCAAAGTGCATTTTGGGTATTTTTCTCTTGCCATGTTACAGAAGAAAGATGCAGCATTTAATTGTTTGTACCTGAAATGTCAGATTTTAGAACTGGTAATTTGTTATTTTTAATTGGACAATTAGGACTGTATTGTCAAAAACAGCCATTGAATTTGCACCCACAATTATTTGCATATCTAGAGTGAATAGATGTATTTTATTTTATTTTTTTCCTGACATGGATCCTTTAATATGACTATAATCTTATTTGGTCCCACCTATACAAGCAAAAACCAAACTCTTGTAACAAGTGCCCTGGCATAGATGTAATAGCTGTGAGGTGGGTATCTAACATAGCTCATGTGAATGCCTTTGCATCTTTTCCTCCTTTTCAGTGAAAATAGAGATTTAAGAAATTTTATGGAAGATTTCAAGTTTCTTTCCCTCCACCCCTACAATATCTCAGGTCATCCAGTATGACCTTCTGTGTTATGTATATTGTTTAGATATATAGATCCAACTTTTTAAAAGTACTGCCCAGTTTAGATCTGAAGACTTCTTACTGTTGGTTACTATGAATAATGGCCCTTTTAAGCATGACCTTTATGTTGGTATGTGTTTTGGGAACACAAGAAGAATTTTACAATGAACAGTTATTGTATCATAATGATTCATTATTTAAAAAACATACAGCAAATATCTTAAGAAAATGTCCTAACACATACTCGGTGGTCAGCATTATTTTGGGTGGGATTCTTAATTAACTAAGTTGCATTCAACACTATAGTTCTGGTGTCCATTACAAAGAAGGCAATTGTTTCAGAATTGTTCTCAGTGGCATTCTTCACTGGGTTGTCTGCCAGTCAGGCAAGTTCTCCCACATTACTGGAGAGATGTGAAATGGCTAAGTTTAAAATAAGTCAACTTAGCAGAAATAAGCCAAAAAAATACAATTATGGGGAGGACTATAAACTTTGTTTTGTTAAGATGTGTAGATATACATTGAGTTAGACTTACTTTGGGGAAACATGAAATACTGGTTATCTGTATGTTTAGATCTCATACCCATCTGTCTGTTAGTGACTAAAGAAACTTGTTCAACTGCATCAGCTGGATACTGTTAATATAACCTGCATAACAATACCATAATCATTTAAAACAAACTTCATTGCACGGAAACATCCATTCACATGTCTGGATCATAATTGTCATTAAATTGGCTAAATCCATTTTTCTGTTCCCTTTGTTAAAAGAACCCCCTTTTCAGACCACCAACACTTGGGTTAGCTCTACTGAAGATCCTTACTATTCTGGTGTCCCTATTGCACATTCTACTGGAAACCATTGTGGTGGGGGAGATGGTCAAGGAAGCACCTTTGTAGAGTCTTTCATTAATCTCATTGAAGGAGATGTTGGGAGGGGAGGCACAGAGGCTGCAAGTGCTGGGTGGAGAGGTTTTTTGTGAGAAAGGGAAGGGCCAACCCTTCTACTGCTCATTTGTGGTAAAATCCTGGCTCCACTGAAGTCAATAGGGTTGTGATTTCACTCTTCTTTCTGTTTCCCCAATCCCTACAGGAGCTATAGTCTTGTAGGCTACCAACTCAGACAAGATTTAAGGCGTGGAGCCTACGAAAATGCTGCATTAATTTAGGCATGGTTATCTCAGATATTTGCTGCTCCTAAAGTCTAGTGGATTAATGATTGTATACAGCAATCACATTAATAACATTATTAGTACTAATTATTACAATGCATCTAAGAGGTCCCCTTCAGGGACCCATTGTGCTAGGTGCTGAAGGGACATGTAATAGAGACAGTCCCAGCCCCTTAAAGAGCTCAAAATCTTGATTAATGATCAGATTCAAAGGGTATGGGGAGGATGAAGCAACAGTACTGCAGGCGTGTTTTCATGTAGACTACCTGTGCATGTAAGCAAGCCAGCTACTGAGATGTTATCAACTGGCAGTTCTATAGATATCTATGCAGAAGTGAGTCTTAGGTCTGTCTGATCTTGCTGATTCTTATGCCCATGTGAAGTCTACTGAACTTATTGTCTTCATAGTTGTAAAAGTCTACTCTTAACCAATTTGCAAGATAAGATCTTAAGGTACAATGTGATAGTCCATATGCAAAATGCCATACATTGTGTATTCCTTTTTAAAGGTGAAATGTCGGATATAGATAATATAATATGCTGTGTTATGCATGGAAAGATGGAGTGCATCTGTTTGGTGAGTCCAAGCTATAAAACACCTGTCTAAAACAGTAAAACAGATTGGTATGTAGCAGGTACAATTTCAATGAAAAATAAGAGCTAAAATAAAAGTTATATCTGCGAAGCTTTAGCAAAATAGCTTTGTGAAAATATTGTTGTTTAATATTAACCTAATGTTGAAATTATGATGGAGGCTTGCTGATTGTTCATTAAATATACCACTCATTTCTCATATGCACTTCTATCAGATTCAGATCTGCCAGGTTTTTATTAGTAAATGTATAAATACTTTTGACTGGGAGTACTTGAGGATCCAATAAATCTTAACACACTTTTTCTCTCTTAGGTAGGTATTTGATCTCTTTATCACTCAGAATTCTTTTTTTCCATTAGCATCCCTTAGCTGGGAGTGTTGACGTTTTGCTTGTGGTAATTAACCAAACTATACTTGTTTTCTTTTTCTAGCCTAATTTCTTTGCTACAGAAATGTTAGATGATCAAATGTTCATATTAAACAAATTATTGAAAGTGAACTTTTATAGCTCCATCTCATAGTCACACTCAGCAAATCATCAACTGTTAGCTCCTAATGCTGCAAGGACTCATGCACATACTTAACTTTATGCCCTGTGAGTAGCCCCATGTTGACTTCATCTATGCTACCTGTACCATTTTTAGCACTTGGTCAGGGGAATCTCTTACTCGCAATCATCTGCAATGGGTCAAGATGCTAGAGTAGACTGGGCTCAGCAATCAGGTGGCTTGGTGGAAGACTCTGTTTATATCTTGCATTAGACCAAAAGAGCTCAAGTTTGTGGATCTTCAGGGCACAGTGCAACACCTATCACTTTTCAGTAGGATTTAGCCTTATGGTTGCTTTGGTGACTGTAGTGGGAGGAGTCCAGTGCTCTGTACTTCCATGGAACGTCTTAGTATTGTCAACACTACATAAGAAAGCTGCTGTGGTCACTTGTAGAGAATTGTTAGCTTTGCTGAATCTGCCTTCTTACAATACAATGCAAAACTTTACTTTAGCATGTTTTTCTCAAACTGTTTTACAAATATCATTTAAGTGAGGGACAAGAGAAGAGGATTTTAAGGGCAAAGGAAACACAAGACTTCTGACTGTTTCTGCTTTTTCTTCACACATATAGCCTCTGTGGGGGTTCACCCCTGGGGGAGGGATAGCTCAATGGGTTGAGTATTGGCCTGCTAAACCTAGGGTTGTGAGTCCAATCTTTGAGAGGATGATTTGGGGATTGGTCCTGCTTTGAGCAGGGGGTTGGACTGGATGATCTGAGGTCCTGTCCAACCCTAATAATCTGATTCCAAGTGCAGCTGCAGCTGGATATACTATCCATCCACAGCTGCACATAAATCTTTAATAGCTGCATGTTGCACCTTTTCTCTGTTACGGGATGAAATCTGACAAAAAATGTAGCCCCTGCAAAGGGCTGGCTGTCCTCAAGAGTGAGATTTACAGCTCCAAAGAGAGATTCAAGGCCAAAGAGTGAGGCTTTCCAGGTGGTGTTTTAGGTCATTGCTTAAGACCGAGATTCTCATCTTTGTTCCTCAGGAATATCCAATAGTCCAGGTTTTTAATCCAACCAGTATTTAATAGTTTGTTTTAAAATGTCTACTGCTTAGTATTGCATATGAAACTTTTATATCCTAATTCATACTAAAAATAGGGCATGTGAGAATTCTATATGCAATGCAAACCAGTGGATTTTAATAAAAATGATTATTTGCTAGTTGGAACAAAAACCTGGATGGTTAGAGATCACTGAGGACTAGTGTTGTTAATCCCCTGGTTGAGGCACACAGTCAGTGGACAGGACAAGAGAAATACTCAAAAATAAACATTTTATATAAACCTAACAAAGGAAAACTTTCATCAATATAACAATGTTTGTTTTGCAGATCACCTTGTCATAGTGATCATCCATTTGAAAAATACAGTACACATTTGGTTTGCGTATTACTGCTCATATTACATTTGCAGCAAACTAAAATAAACAGATTCCAAAATAAATAAATGCAAAATATATTAAAATGAACTAATTAAAACCAAACTATATTGTGAATGTAAAAATAAAGTAATTAAATTAATTTAATTTGAAGCTAACAAACCGTAGATAAAGGATTCAGATTCCACATTTATTTTAATATATAATTTGGTTTCACATTTTATTCATGTGCTTTGTTGGATTGCCAAGTGGACCCTTTGCTGTTTTAATAACTTCTTTTGGTGGTTCAAACTTGAAACATGGCTCAGGATTTGTTAGCTTCAATTAGATAATCAGGGTCCCACCTAGTCCACAGTATGGTCTGAATGTATGGTTGCCAGGTGTCTGGTTTTTGATCAGAACGCCTGATCAAAAAGGGACCCTGGTGGTTCTGGTCAGCACTGCTGACCAGGCCATTAAAAGGCCAGTCAGCGGCAAACTGGGGCTAAGGCAGGCTCTCTGAGGCTCCCAGAAGCAGCAGCATGTGCTCTCTCCAGCTCCTAGGTGTAGGGGCGGCCTGGGGGCTCTGTGTACTTCCCCGGCCCCAAGCACCAGCGCCACAGCTCCCACTGGCCAGGAACCGCAGCCAATGGGAACTGCGAGGGCAGTGCCTGCAGATGGGGCAGCGCCAAAGCTGCTTGAGGTAAGCGCTGCTCAGAGCCAGCATCCCTGACCCCCTCCTGTGCCCCAACCCAGTGCCCCAGCCCTGATCCCCCTCCCCGCTCCAACCCCCCCAATCCCAGCCTGGAGCACCCCAAATACCTCATTCCCAGCCCCACCCCAGAGCCTGCACCCCCATCCAGAGTCCTCACACCCTGCCCCCCGTGCCCCAACCCTCTGCCTCAGCCCAGAGCCTGCGCCTGCACTCCAAACTCCCCAGCCTGGAGCCCCCTCCTACACCCCAAGCCCCTCATCCCTGGCCCCACCCCAGAACCCTCACCCCTTCCCACACCCCAAGTCAGCCTGGTGAAAATGAGCGAGAGAGGGTGGGGAAAGCAAGCAATGAGGGGGAGGAGATGGAATGGGCAGGGGCAGGTTGCAGGGGCAAGGATGTTCAGTTTTGTGCGAGGTAAGTTGGCAACCCTATTTGAATAGTGTCTTATTCTTTTGAATGAGACTGAACTCTCTCTCTTCTTCTGCATTTGAATGGAGTAAAACTAAGCCAAGCCTGGCAACCCTATCAGTCATTCATGTTTGTGTGCCTAGTACATGACTCAGAACATGAATAAAATCCAAAAATGATTTTACATCCAAGATTGTTGCTTTGTTTATTTTTAAATTACCTGTCACCCCAGATTGACTCAGGATCTACCTCTCCACCATTTTTTGTGTAGATAGGCAATGCTTTAAAGAGAGAGTGGTCAATAATTAAAAGCAGGTCTGTGGAGAAAAAAAATGCACCAAAGACCAAATTCAAAGTTTCCTACTAGTGTATGAAGATAAATGAGCAAAGCCTACATACAAAATTCAAAGGACACAAACTAACACAACTTTCACAGTGACTGGCTACTCTTTCCTCAAAAAAAAAAAAAGTGCCTAATTTTAAGAACATTTTAGAATGCAACCCTAACTATGCAGTTGTAACAACAGACCAGAAGTCGGCAACCTTTCAGAAGTGGTGTGCCGAGTCTTCATTTATTCACTCTAATTTAAGGTTTTGCGTGCCAATAATACATTAACATTTTTAGAAGGTCTCTTTCTATAAGTCTATAATATATAACTAAACTCATGTTGTATGTAAAGTAAATAAGGTTTTTAAAATGTTTAAGAAGCTTAATTTAAAATTAAAGTAAAATGGAGAGCCCCCCAGACTAGTAGCCAGAACCCGGGCCGTGTGAGTGCCACTGAAAATCAGCTCACGTGCCACCTTTGGCACGCATGCCATAGGTTGCCTACCTCTGCAATAGACCTTCACAACAACCTAGGTAGTAATAGTTGAAGGAAAGCAAAAACACACACCTTTTGAACACACATATATAACTTCAGTGAGAATGGCTGAGTGCTCAGCTCTTTAGAAAAAAATCAAACCTTGTTTAGGAGCCAACGCATGAATGTAGGAACCTATTTTTGAAAATCTTCACTTCTGTATGTGTTGTGGTAAGACCTGAGAAATCTCCAGGTTTGTACATGAAAGTAGCAAAAATAGGAAGCAATACCAAAATCATGTCAGTTTACTCCATTAATGAGTGATTACTGTACTGACATTGACTAATGAAAATCAAGCTTGGCTTCTATCACCATTACACTCAAACCCTAACACCACAAAGTTTATGCAGCTCCAGTGGCCTTTTTTATGTGCATCCAAATTAAGAGTTTGTGTCTCAAATGTGACCTAAAGCAATTTCCTGTAAATAAGCAGACAGTTGGCCATGATATACATTTAGCCTTCGGTCTCTTGTCTGACAATTTGTACCAGTACAGATTTTTGTTTCCTTTCTTTATGTGGAGATCTGTATACTAGAACTAAACAAACCCCCAGTCCATTTCAAATATGTCATTGGAGTACTGCCATAATACTTTAAATCACTTTCCAAGCAGTAATCTACAGCTGTAAACTTTTATCCTGAATGCCAGTCTGCTGAGCTACTTGCAACATTATACCACAAAGCCTTTGAATGATACAGATAGCAGTGACCCCATTATAATCTGAATCAGACAATATTAAACACTGAACCTGTGAGAAATGAGGCAAAACCACCCAACTAATGTCACAACAAATTAGAATGGAAGGAAAAGTACATGAAATATTGAAATAGGCTATATTACAAACCATCATTGTATGAAACAATCTCCAAGTGCTACTGGATGTAACTAAGGCACATACATATTTGTAATAGCTGCTGCAACCCTGGTGTGCCCCCTTCATGGAAGTTTAACTTTTTGGGTCTGCACAGCAATAACTCTACAGGCCAGTCTGCTGGA
Organism: Chelonoidis abingdonii; assembly: GCF_003597395.2. Lineage (NCBI taxonomy): Eukaryota > Metazoa > Chordata > Testudines > Testudinidae > Chelonoidis > Chelonoidis abingdonii. The sequence goes on along the minus strand of NC_133777.1, from coordinate 66,051,443 downwards.
CATTTGTAGGCCTAACTAAACCCTGGCTGTATGCGGAGTTTTCTTTTGCAGCCTTCCCAGCCACACAACAGAACTGTAGTGGGCAGATTTAGGGGCATCTCCTGGGTTATGCCATCTTTTTTATATCGTCTTTTTCATATGCCATTATATGCATTGTATGTTTAGGTTCTTAAAAAGAAAGCCAAGTGGCTACTAAAAAGTGTAGTCCCCATTTCACACTGCCACTGTTCTTAAATCCTTGCACCATCCCTTTTCTCCTGGGTGTCAGTGTGCTTTGGGTATGCCTCCATTGGAATTGCTTTGGAGACAACTTTCTACAACACAAGCTACTGGAGAAGACTGTTTGCTATAGAGAGCATAATCACCTCTTGCTTGTGGTAAAATGTGTCTCTATACCCAATATTAATATATGGAGCTATACCTATGTCATAGAACTAAGAGAGACCTTGAAAGGTCCTCAAGTCCAGTCCCCTGCCTTCACTAGCAGGATGAAGTACTGATTTTGCCCTAGATTCCTAAATGGCCCCTTCAAGGATTGAACTCACAACCCTGGGTTTAATGCAGGCCAATGCTCAAACCTCTGAGCTATCCCCCCCATTAACATGGAAAATTAAAAAGTCAGCATAATGTAACCCACTCCTAGCAGTTAGCTTATACACACTTATGAATGTAATACAGCCTACAGCTGTCAAATTCACCCTACTAGCTCAAGTGGTAAAGGCTTGGGCTGTCAGTACTGAAGCACAAGTGTTCAAGTCCTATTGTTAAGGCAATCAGGAACTGTTACAACAAGATTTGTAGGTCTAGCTTGCTTCATGTGACTTGAGCTACAACATCAGTTCCCACTTATGAGGTGGTTTGGTTGGTGAGTTTTGTTGTTGTTTTTTTTTTGGAGGGGGCACATGATAGAAAAGCTAAGTGGCCCTTCTTTGGGCCTGTACCTCTATTGACACCATTCATTTAAGGAATTTATAAACTTGGCCCCAATCCTGCAAACACAAAATTACACCTATGCTTAAGTGTTTGCAGGATCAGGGGTTTGGTGCCTTGACGTTACAGAGATGGAATAACCACAGAAACAACTTAGATCCAGTCACCAGTTAGATTAGGTCAGTGCTTCAATGAGTTAATCAACCAAGCCTCGGAGACCCCTGACAGATGCGTACAGAGCTGAGACGTGAACCAAGGGGTCCTGGCTCCCAGTCCTGTGACCTAACCGCTAGGCTCCTCTGCCTCCAGCAGGCGCAGGCCAGCAAAGCCATTTGGCCAACGCGTTGTGCACGGCTTGGGTCTGCCGGGCTTCCGTCCCAGATGATGCCGTCGCTGGCTCCCGCCCATCAGTGGCGCAGCTAGGAGTCGGTTTCCGTATCAGCCTGCGCGGCTCAACGAGTCCGGCGGGGAGAGGGCAGCCATGGAGGAAGCAGCTCTAACTCCCCGCCGCTGACACACTCGGCCCCCAGTGCTGCCGCCCCGGGAGCAGTGCGCTGCGGCGGCCCGTGTTTACTACCAGCTTTCCACAGGTAGTAGCGTCTGACGGCAAGTGAGGGTAGTGGCTTCCGGAGATGTTAATACGCATGCTCGGAGCGTTGGCGCATGCTCAGTAACAGCAAAGTAGCTGATCGTGACACTCTGACGCCTCTCCCCAGCCCAGCTGGAGGAGCCATGGACAAAGCCGACAAGGTAAGGGAGGGGTGGGGGCGCTGGGCCCGGGGCGGCGAGCGCGCGCGCTGTAAACAAGCAGGGGGGGGGCTGACGGGGTGTGCGCGAGCCGAGGGGTGCCGGGGCCAGGGGAGCTCGCGGGCGCCAGGCCTGGGGTGGGGGGCCAGGGCTATCAGGGATTTGCGGCAGCCGGCAGACAGAGCTGTAAATCCGAGGCAGGGGAGTGAGCAGTGGATCTGCTGAGCTGAGGGGGCTGGTGGGCACCGGCTGCAGCCCTCGGGCCTGCACTCGAAGCAGCTGGGCAGGGAGGTGAGGGGATTCCTGGGTGTTCAGGAGCAGAGCTGTAACGGGGGTGGGGGGAGAGGTGTTTGTGTATATGGGCAGTTGGGGGGGGTGTAAAAGTTATTTTCTCTTCCGCCCCTCTCACCCCCCCCCCCCCAAAAAAAAACAATCTCAAACTGGACTTTAGTCTTGAAAAGTTCTCTGGAAAACTAGAGCGAGCCAAGGCGCGGCAGGGAATGTCTTTTATTGGACCAGCTGCTGTTGAGGGAAGAGAAAACTCGATCTTTTCATGTCTGTTTGGGAGTACATTTCACTCGTAAACAGGGATCCGGGAGTGGGGGTGACAACAGGGGCATAACCCCCTCAGCCCCAGCCATCTTTCCCTCTGTTGGGCTGGGAGGCTGGAGAGTCTTGTCAAGTGTGGGTGGGGGCGTTAAAATAGCAGCTAAAATACTGTAGGTCTGACCCCGTTTCTTTTTACCCACTTCCTATATAAACTTGAAGTTTATGCAAGTGGATGTTGTTGCTTGTCATATTCATAATGTTGTATCAAGACTCCTTTCTCTTCTTTTCCGTGACGTGTTTCAAGTTGCTGGGGCAATTGGACTAAGTGAGATTTCAATTAACATATGCAAGATCAGCAGGAAAGACTTTTAAAACATGCTCAAAACGAGTAATATGTCATTTCCCTAGTGTATGAAACATGTAGATTTGTTAAAATCATTGTTTGTTCCTGGGGTAGATGTAAGTCTCTAACATTCAGGACACCATCTAGCCTTCCCTGTCCTTAGTTTGTAGCAGATAAAAGGTTTAGTCATCCTCTTCTGCCCCTTTTTTTCCCCTAATGAATTTAAGTGGAAGGTCACAGAATAATCAATTTACCCAGTTTTCAGGGTCTTTTCAAGTTGTTGTGACATGAAGGAGCCTTTAAAATATCCCTCAATCACAATTGTTTAATGTTTTGTTGATGTGAACATAGTAAAATCCTTCATCACAAGAAGATGATGATTTTAAAAAATCCAAAATTAGAGTTTCTCTATGTGAAACTTAATAAGATCTCTGTTACTCCTAAGCTGCTCTTCAAGGAAATGTGTGTTGAAGGACGCTAATTGCAGGAATTCAAATATAGTTCAGTTATGACTTTCAGTTTTGAAAAATCTTCAGAAATTCTACGGTTATCCTCTCAATTGACTTAATTCTAAACTTCAGTAATACAGTGGACATTGAACAATGGGTTATTTTTATAAGAATAATTGTTTCATTTTGTGTGTAGTTTTTAAGGATCGATTCGTAAACAATGTGTATCTTCCCCAGCAGGCTGTGTGTTATGATGAGTGATAACTTCAAGCAATCAGTTACAGAGAGAGGATGAAAATATGACTGTGTACAGAAATAGAATAATTTTTTAGCTGAATTTAAATTAGGCTATTCTGCCAAATTGGGAACTTCTTTCTATACTTCTAGTTAATTATTTCATATATTTCTTTTGTTCACTTTAATTAGTATTGTGGTACTATTGTGAAGTTTGTTGCTAGAACTCTTGATCACAGATGACTTCACACATTCTGTCTAAGCATTTTTTCCTTGCTCATGAGAGGGCTAAAAATCACAATAGTTATTCACCCCATTAAGTAGGGAAGCTCTCAGTAATGATTATACCCTTTTTATGTAGTCCCTTTCATATCAGAAGAAGCACAATTAAGAGCTTTGGGGCATGGACTGTCTTTTTTTTTTTTTTGTCCTGTTTACACAGTGCTTAGAACAAAGGGAGCCTGGTCCATGACTAGGGCCCCAAGATGCTATGGTATAGTATGGTAGTATGAATAATTGGGGGGTAACTTTCTGCAATACGGTAACTGTCTTGCTTCACATGCTTTCTGATTAGCCAGTAGTAACCTGCATAGGAATACTCTGAACAAAAGGCTCAAACTCAATAAGTTTAATAAAAACATTAAAATATGCTTTTATCAATGTAAAATAATTTATAATGTTTTTAATCACAGTTTTAAGATGCTGGTGCAGGTCCTGGAAATTCTTTGATTTGCGCACCTTTCTCCTTAGTGGCACTGGACAATTGATAAATCAGTGTAAAAGCCTACAGTCATGAGATAAAAGTGGTTAGGTAAATAATTTTGGGGGGGTGCGAAAAAGTCCCAAATAAGCTGTGATGCTACTAACTAGAATAAAATTAACTTCTCAACTCATAGGAACAGTTAATGTGATTTAGAATGTAACTGTGTCAGAAGAGCGAATGTTGTGTTGCATGTCACATGTGTAAGATTAGAGGGGTGAAAAGGGATTGTCAGTGTTAACATAATTCATTTCTTTGGACAAAAACCTGTCTTGAAGAAAAAAGAGCCATCAAACATCTTGTATTAATTGTTTTTGTCTACCCTAACAAAACAACTTAAAGTGACAAAGTGTCATCTATGGATTCCCCTTAGTTCCCCTTTAGCTAGGTTTGTGTGGCCCCATCGCTGTAATATCTGAGCCTCTCTCTACTGTGGTTAAATAGTTTGAGTTACTAATATAGAGAGGAAACATGTTGCCGAAAGTTGTTCTAAACCCCTTATTCTACCCTGGGATTTGTTGTGATTTCTGTAATGGGTGTTGGAATAGTTTGGTTCTGTCAGTTGCAGAAGTTAATGTGTTCAAGAACAGTTAAATGGTATGTTTGGATGATGTTTGTTGTCAGCCATGGGTTATTTTCCTAATGTAGACAAGGTCACATTAAGTTTTTTTGCAGGTGTTCAGCACAAGGGAGCAGTGGTAGGAAACTAGGAGAAGAGAAACAACTTGTTTTTTTTACAAGTTGATATTATTTTCAAATTCAAAAATTATGATGTGTTTATTTGCTTAGAGCTATGCTTAAGGCCTTGGCCTCTATTAGGACAGTTAGGAAATCAAGTGGAATTGCAAAACATCAATTGTGGACGTGTCCTAAATTATTTGTTACTTAAAAACAGCCTATTTGTTGTCTGCTTGAACAAAGTGCAAGGAAAGTAGTGCCAACAGATAGTTATGGTTTTATTATAGTGCTGAGTGCTTATTATGCAAGTAAGTTGGATGTAGGTGTGCTGTTTTTGTTTTGTCCAATTTCTCCAATTGTATTTCTCTCTTTTGAGGATATGAACATTGGGAATTTTGTCTATTATTGTGGAAAAAGAAGAGTTTTCTTAAACTTTGGAGTTTAGACTGAGAGAATGTGTCACTTGAAGTCATGTAAGGATAATAGAACGCTGTCCTTGCCAGAAGAATGTTTTATGTAAGGATTCTTATTTTCATATGACTGAACTATAACCAGAACAAGGTCTTCAGTGTGTTTAAAAGAGAGTCAGAATTGTTTTGCAACAATAGATAGGCATGTCCATAAGTCTTCTAGTGGCTATTAGATAGATTTATTGTTGACCAATGGGGGAAAGAGCCACTTATGTTATGCTTTGCATTAATGCCTTTCCTGCAAGAATCTCAAAGCACTTTTACAAATATTAAACTTTACAATATGTATGTGAGGGGTATGTATGTGCATATATGTGTGTATACTCATTTTACTGGTAAGTAGACATGAGGCACCTGGAAGTTAAGTGATTTTCCCATGGTCACGCTCCAAGTTTCTTTTCCAAGAAACCAGCCTTCATTTCCCATTCCTTCCTCTAACTACTATGTTACATTGCCTTTCCCAATGTACAAGTCCCTTTGCTTTCAGGTCTTTTTAATTTCTCAAAAATTTATCAGTGTCTACAGAAATTAAAAATTAAGTGAAAATCAGTAAAAAAAAAAAAAAAAAAAAATATTAACGTCACAGTTTTCTGAGTGATGCCACAGCTAATGCTGAGAGATGGGAGGACAGAAGAAAGCAACAATGAGAGAAAAGTAAGAGTATTAAAAGATAAAGTATTGTAGTTTAATATTGTGGTTTATTAATGAACTGTCCATTAACAGAATGTACATAGATGCACGCGTACACGTTCATGTCCATCTGTCTTTGTCTACATTACCTTACTTTTACAGACAACCTCTTATTTGCGCTTCTAGAATAACATTATTAACAGGAACACATCTACTTAATGTAATGTATTGAATTTTTCTTAACATAATTAGTATTTTCATGTACTTGAGTGGTCCAAATTTTTGGTAAAAATCAGTTAAAAAAACCAAAATTACAGCTTTTGTAAAACCTGGGAATTTTTCAGTAAATATTGAAAACATAGGGCCTTATCAATGTATGAATCTGACCATCTTGTGTAATTACATTTTCTTTTTCTGTATGTTGCCCTACACAACTGTGGAGAAATTGACTGGACTAAACTTAGTATAAAATAATTACACTTGAAAAAAGACAAATGTTTTACTCTGATCTTTCAATTACAGTAATCCAAGTATTCAGGTTTTTTGTTTTGTTCATGTATGGATCCTGGCAAAAATGTGAATTTTAAATTAAATAATCCTACTGCAGAATAGTTTGATTCTTATTTTCAAGATGCAAGGTGGGTGAGGTAATATCTGTTATTAGACCAAATTCTGTTAGTGAGAGAGACAAGCTTTCAAGCCCCACAGACCACCTCTTCAGGTCTGGAGAAGGAATCAGAGTGTCTGAGAAGTTGGTCCAATAAAAGATATTACCTCACCTACTGTGTGTGTCTCAAAGAAATATGTAGCATCTCAGCCTTAATGCTATTTCGCCATTATTGCATATATAACTGACTTTCATCATAAATGAGGTGGGGATTATCATGTCAACGAAAGCATACCAAGTGCAAAATCATGACAGGTTAAGATTAGTTTTTCACTAAAATAGTTTTTCTAAAATACCCAGTGAAGGGGTAGCAAACTAAACTTTCAACTTTGTGTAAAGTTTGTGCTGTGATAAAACTGGCAATCTTGAACTCATACCTGAACATGAATTTCACATATATTTTCATTCTGCAGTCATAGCCCATTACTCTATACTGTGTTCTTTGGGCATAGCACCTTTTAAGAATGTATGATGGTGGAAGATCAGTAGGGGGAAAATAAGTTCACACAACATAAGTATTTGAATGGAGACCAGTTACCTGAGTGTGATACTGCTATATTGGAAATACAATTTTAAATCTGTCAGAGTATGATTATATTTCACACCGTATTACAAGGGCTGTTCCTGATGTTATCCCGTTATGCTGCATATTTACTGTTCCTTGAATACATGCCACTTAGAAGTCAAATAATTATAGTAACACTTGTTTCTGTGTTTGCAAAGTTGGTCTTAAAATAGGTGAAGTGTGTGACTTGTCTGCATACTTAAGTTATTATGGAAGATTTGAAACATAAGATTCAGGAGCAAAATTGGAAAAACTGCTTTAAAAATTATAGAATCTATGTTGTTGCCTTACTGTGTTTTGCAGCTAGACTTCTTGTTTCCAGGCTTTAAATAGTAAAACAATCAACTTTATTCTGTTTCTCTGAAATGTAGCATATGCATCTGTTTTCTCGCTTTGTGGATGATGAAAAAATATCTGAGTGCTAACATTGCTCTCCTAGATAGAAGACAAGAGATCCTGTTTTAATGGGTAATATTGAATGCCATTACGTTACAATGAACAAAAACTTTTCTAAGATTAAACATACAGTGCTATAACTATAGGACAAAGTTTATCAGTCTGATCCTGCTAGTGTCATCTTCTGTCTTTGCAGCTGTTGATGACTACAGTAGCTCTTATATAGAAGACAAAGGGTCACTTCAGTATATATGCCATCTTGGTAGAGTTGTAATTGTTGGACCAAAATATATAATGAGCTACTGCATAACATTTTGTAAGTTAAAACAGAATAGCATCATGAAGAGCAAAACTCTTTTCCCTATAAAATTAAGACCTGTTTTACAGTATTGACAACCTCACCGATTTAAGAATCATGAGCTAGAACCCCCCAAAATCGTGAGATTTTGTTAAAGAGAGAGGAGATTGTGTATTTGGTCTTCCTTTTGACACACAAATTGGGAAAGTGGTAAATAATGAAGACAGGTTGCTGATTCAGAGCAATCTGGATCACTTAGTAAAATGGGCCAGAGCATACCATATGTGTTTTAATGTGGGTAAATGTATACATCTAGGGACACGGAATGTAGGCCATATTTGCAAGATGGAGGATTCTGTTCTGGGAAATAGTGATTCTGAAAAAGTTGTAGGGGATTCTGGTGGATAATCAGCTGAACATGAACTCACAGTGTGATGCAATCCTGAGATGCATAAACAGCAGAATCTTGAGTAGGAGTAGAGAGGTTATTTTACTTCTGTATTTGTCACTGTTATGACTGCTGCTGAAATACTGTTTCCTGTTCTGGTGCCACCTATTCAAGAAAGATATTGATAAATTGGGGGCTGGTGAGGGGGATCAGAGAAGAGCCACAAGAATGATTTAAAGGATTAGAAAACATGGTAGACTCAATGAGCTCAGTCTGCTCATCTTGATAACTCTTAATTGTCGCTTTGTTTTGATTATAGTCTATAAGTATCTACAAGGGGAACAAATATTTAATAATGGTCTCTTCAATCTAGCAGAAAATGGTACAATATGATCCAGTGACTGGAAGTTAAAACTAGACAAGTTCAGAGTGGAAAGAAGGCATAATTTTTTGACAGTGAGGGTAATTAATCATTGGAACAATTTACTAAGGGTTATGGTAGATTATCCATCATTGACCATTTTTAAATAAAAAATACATGCTTTTCTAAAATATATGTGTTAGGAATTATTTGGGGGCATTTCTGTGGCCTGTATTATACACAGAGTTAGACTAGATGATCACAATGGTCTCTTCTGGCCTTGGAATCTATGAAGTTGGAATAATTTTACAGATACCTTAACAGGTAGAGATAATCTCAATGAATTGCAGACCGACTACAGAATACAGAGCCCTCTTTACAGGAAATCCTAAACTGCTGCCTTAGTCAGTGATGTGTCTCATCAGCTATTTTTGGTTGTTACATTTAACCTTAAAGACTATGCCATGATCAAATGAATCATGAAAAGTGGTGGAGTTTGGGGAAGGAAGGGTAAAGAGAAGAGTCATTTTAATGACAGTTCTACAGTGACCTGACATCAAAGAATTATCTCCATATTTCCACCCACACTCTCTAAAACCTTGCTGGGAACACACCTCAGCCTAAGACAAGACATTGGACCTCAGACACCTCCACAGTTGTACAGATGAGATAGACAGTGGCCAACTCTCCTAAAAAATATTATCTTCTCCATACTTGAAAAGCATTCTTGGAAGTGCATTGCATTGCATTAGAGAAGCTTACTAATTCCAGAATTCCTATGTAGGATACTTCCACAAAATACTTAGTTCTTTCTCCTGTCTCACTTTGTTTGCCATTAGGTTGATCGGAAGGGCACCTGGCTGTTTAAAAACATAGAAAGGTGGTGCAAATTCACAAGGGCAATCTCATATCAGTAGTGTCATAATGTTATTGCCCCATCTGGATGACAAATTCTGGTCAGTACTCATGTGGTGTATAGTATCTGTACCCAAACTGTCTCATTGTATTGCTGGGAAGAGATAGAAATGGGATAACCATTTGAAAGTTCTTTGGCCATTCATGAACAGTGCCGCATTTGTATATCTAAATGGCTTGGCCTGACTTTATAGAAACGGGTTAGCTCAGGGATCTCAAACTCAAATCACCACGAGGGCCACATGAAGACTAGTACATTGGCTCAAGGGCCGCATCACTGACATCTTTTCATATAAAGGTATCAAAGCCCCCCTTCTCTACCCCTGGCCCCGTCCCACTCCACCACTTCAATGAGGGCACCTCTCCCTTGCCCCTATTCCAACCCCTTCCCCAAATCCCCACCTCTTCTCCGCCTCTTCCCCTGAGCGCACAGCTCCCCACTCCTCTCCCCTCCCTCCTGGAAAGCACTAAGTGGTAGGAGAGGAGCAGGGACGCAGTGTTCTGGTGGGGGAGGTGGCAGGTGAGAGGAGCTTGGCAGCCACAGGAAATAACTCTGGGGGGCAGTGTGGCGCAGGGAGCTTGGCGGGCCACAGCAAATAACTCCCCGGGCCACGTGTTTGAGGCTCCTAGGTTAGCTGTATAAGAGCTGAAATCGTTATGGCCAAGAGAACTGCTGTTTATTCATGAGCTCTTCTCCCATTTTTGTTTTTGGGCAACTCCTGAGTTGGAGCTATTATGGTGCAAATCCTTGGTAATTAATTAGGTCCTTCTGGACTATCATAAAAACTAAGAATTATTTCTAATTGGCATTCATAATTTCACACAGGAAGGATCAGGTGGAGCAGGAAAATTTAACTTGGGTCTCCCAAGTCCCATGTTAGTGACCTAACGACTGTACCATTTTTCCTCTACATGAAGCTTTGTGAGTTGTAGTGAAGTTACTCAAGATGGTACTCGCTTGTTCATTATCTAGTTGCCAAAAGTGCAGCTGATTAGCACAAAGATACTTGCTCTACTGCAGTGTTTCCCAAACTTGGGATACTGCTTGTGTAGGGAAAGCCCCTGGCAGGCCAGGCTGGTTTGTTTACCTGCCGCGTCCACAGGTCTGACCGATCGCGGCTCTCACTGGCCGCGGTTCACTGCTCCAGGCCAATTGGGGCTGCTGGAAGTGGTGCAGGCTGAGGGATGTACTGGCCGCCGCTTCCAGCAGTTCCCATTGGCCTGGAGCAGTGAACAGCGGCCAGTGAGAGCTGCAATTGGCTGGACCTGCGGACGTGGCAGGTAAACAAACTGGCCCTGCCCACCAGGGGCTTTCCATATACAAGCAGCATCTCAAGTCTGGGAAACATTGCCACAGACTTTTAATGTTTGCCTACCTTGACAGCAGACATAAGTCTTCTTGGATGATAATTACTATTTTCTCAGCACATAACTCTATTGCAAAGGGATTGAAGAGAGGGAAGTTTTTCCAAAAATGCAGTTTGGTAGATGCAACACTATTTATTGTTGCTTCCATTATTTAATTTTTCCTTAGTTTTTAAGTACTCTTAATATAGCTTTCATTTCTAAACTAGCAAACTTCATCTATACCGCTTGTCTGACTTGGTGGTTTCTTTTGCCTTTCAGATTTTCTTCGGTAAATATTGTATTTAGTGTACAATAATAAAGATGTGAAAACTTAATCCTTGCAACTGTCCCACTGCAAGTGGTCACTTGGTAGGCTACTCAGTAGTCACATTTCATTTGGAAAACTCTGTAGAAGGTGTAGAATGCAGGGGACAGATAATGCACTACATAATGCACAACATTGTGGGGTTGCCAGCTACTGGAAGAATGGAAATTAAGACCAATTAAATTAGTTTGGTTGGCGCAACTGAAGTTCTTGTCAGCATTGGGGATAAAGCAGGCTTACAAATCCACATTCCACAACCAACCAAATTTGAGTCTAGCCCCTGAATGTAGCTAGAGTATAGGTGTCTCTCACTTCAGCAGCCCCTGACAGTGTATTGAGTATGGGTGCAAAGTGATGATCTTGTCAACTCAAAGTGAAGTCATTACAGAACTTGAGCCTACCTTCTTTTGGCACCGTATAAAAGGGCCTAAATTGTTTAGCAAACCTTTTAGATTAGTCCTTTCGAGGCTCTTGTCTTTCAAAACGACATTGAAAAGACAGTATGACAAAATTCATTTTTATTTGTGTGGTAACTTTGATCTAATCTTCATGGCAAAATTTGTTAATGTTCTTGAAACACGTAAAAATTGCAGATGGAGTAAAGTTTTTCTTAGCAATGTTACACCCATACTAGCAGTAAAATGGTTAGCTAAAACCATTTTTAAGATTTGTTTTTTTGCCTCAGAGTAGTATCAGTTTTGCAATGTAGACCAGATTTTAATGTGTCTACCACGTTTTCAGTTAAGATGCAATTATTATGAAAGCCTACACAACTGTGCCTCATCTACATCTCTAACCTAGTGTCTTTGTACACTCCATCCTAACCTCTTTCCTGACTATTGCCTCGTCTGTGAGCTCCCAATTCCAGTCCTTTTTAAATTAATTGATGTTTATTTGGAGGTTTGAAAACACGGCCAACATAAATGCCACATGTTATTGTTCTATACCAACTCCTATGCTCGCTGCATCCTTCCGATCAACATTTGTCAGTTGTTTTCCAACTTGTTCAAATCACTCCAGAAATCCACCTGTACCAACAGGCTGGCTGATCTCCTGATTTGTGCTTGTGTTATGCAATGCATCCCTGTGAATTTTAAGATTGTAAGCTCTTCAAGAGAATGCCCTTGTTTAATGGACATGATGAACATTTGATTTATAATCCTGAAGAATAAAGGGAGAAATGGAAAAGAGGATAAAGGTGATTCCTTTTGGTTTGTGATATTACACTTGAGAGGATATTGCATTCCCACCAACAAACCATGATCTTTCCATAGGGCATCAACAAAGGGGAAAGAGGAGTTTTGTTTCTCTGTGTTTGCTTGTTACTGGTTGAATGGTTTCCTTAAAGAATGTAAGGGGAGTCATGATGAGACTGTACATTTTTCATATTTACAACTAGTAAATGTGTCTGAACTTGTTATTTGAGCTACTTTTTCTTACACTGGTCTGCCAGTTTATTTTCAACTTCTAAATGCAACCTTAGGCACCTGATTGTTTAAACAGCCTTAGGCCTGCTAGTACCTTTATAAAATGCATTTTTCCAGTGTAAATGTTGACTTGTGTAAATAGCTTGGTCATTACTTAAGACTTTTTAAATTGGCAGTTCCTTATATGGTTTAAAAATCTTTAATGTGTCAAATGCATTAAGTAAAGAGAATCTGTTAATGATTTGCAGGATAACTCCTGCCATTTGTTAACTTGTTTAACCACTGACTCTGACTTTATTAATGTTATTTTTTTCCCTTTCTTAAGAATGTTAAACTGTCAGCTGAAGTAGAACCATTTATTCCTCAGAAGAAGGGTCCTGATACACTTATGATATCTATGGCTCTCCCTAATGACAGTGGAGGTGTTAATGGAATGGAACCAACTCCTATTCCCAGCTACCTGATTACTTGCTACCCATTTGTACAGGAAAACCAGGCCAACAGGTAATTTGTGGTGGTGCTCCTCTATGGAAAAAGACTCTGACTTTTAAACAAATTTGAATTTCTCTTCTGTCAAAGATGGGCCTGGAATCAAGAAGTGGCTATATAAACACTGTTTTCATATAATTATTGGTAAGCTTGAGAACTTCCTCTCTGCATTTAGTTACTCTTCTGTCCCCTACTGGGTGAGGATAGAGTTTCTACGACCCTGGGTAATGTTGTCCCCATTTTTCTCCTTTAATCCCCGCCATTCTTAGATTCCTTGTTCTTTCTTGCCTTGGTCAGAGGGCTGACCACAGATCCTTTTTGAACTCATCTGCTCTACTCTTAAACCTTCCAGAGCCAGTCCAAACAAGTGTACCCAGCCACCTCTAAAACAAGGTACTAAGAGAAAGGGTGTAACTTAGATCCCTAAGTGGTAGAACAGTATGCTGTTAGCAGTCTGAGGCTTTCCCAGAACTAACTTGATTTGCACCGTGCATATGCAAGACTGCATGATGCATTAAACTGAGCATGGGAAGGAAGTAGAAATTGGAAACCCTTATTCTAGTCACAGCTCTGCCATTCACTAGTTCTGTAGCCATGAAGACCGTTATCCTCTTCATATCTGTGTTCCTGTGTAGGGTGGGGATAATGCTTTCCTACTTCATAGGAATGTTACAAGGCTTAGTCAGTGTGTATATGGCACCTTGATTATCTTAAAATGCTACAGTGTATAAATTTCTAAAAATACTTAACAGTAGGGACTTCTTTTAGTCCCACTCTTGCTAATATGGCAGGCGGACCCATGGGATCCCAGTCCCGCTGCAGGGTTCTAAACCTCTCCCATGTAGGGCTCTATTTAACAGTCCCTCTACTGGGAACTGGCTTATGCAGATTTGCACAATTGTCATGAATTTTACCTTTATCTTCCCCCTCTTTCTAACACACATCTGCAGTCTTCTCTACACAGTGGTCTCCCTAGTCCTATGGAAAGGAGAGGAAATGGGCTCAGAGTTCCCATGGGGCTCTTTTGGTTGTCCTTAACAATAGAGATTGGCCAGGGGGAGACCACTGCACTGCACTTGCTCTCAGTGCTTCAAGGAATAGAGAACGTATTTGAATGGTAGGTGGTCTGTCTTCACTGCATTAGGGAAAGTCTGCATTAGGGAACTTAGCAGCCTGGGATAAAATGTGAGCTAATAGCTTGTTTTCCCTTGTCTATCACAACATTATTCATCCTAGATAAGTAAGTGAATGTCAGACTAAACTATTGCTACCATAGCTATCTGTAGATTTATCTGGTGTGTCCCCAAGTATTTAATCCATTTTTATTTTCTGATGTGTTGAAATAATTTGAACGACAGTATAAATAAACTATAAATATATATCAGTGTCTCTAATTTGTAAGTTTGTTATAAACAGCTTTCTGCGTTGTGGTGAAGATAATTTTTTTTCTTGACAGTTATTTTGTCATAGGCCAGAATAAACTAACATCTTATCTTTTTAATTTGCTAGTATAACATTAACATTCTTTTGCTTCATAAAATTTAAATCTTTTGGTTGAGCACTTTTGTTTACCATAGTATCTTGTGTATTTTGTACAGTGTCCCTGAATGCAGTTGAAATTACATGATTTCAGTCATGCTCTCAAAATGTATATTATTGCACGCGAGGAATTTAACAGTTAAGCATTTGAATTAAGATATTAAGGCTAAGAGTTCATGAAACAGTTTGCACTAATTTCTTTTTCAGAATAAAGGATTAAGTTACTAGTAAACTCACTCCAATTATGTGTAACTATTCAGCAATTTTATTTTTTTTCTCTTTTCCTTTACAGACAATTTCCATTATATAATAATGACATCAGATGGCAGCAGCCAAACCCGAGCCCCACAGGACCTTACCTTGCTTATCCTATTATATCTGCTCAACCACCTGTCTCTACAGAGTATACGTATTACCAGTTTATGCCAGCCCCGTGTGCACAAGTCATGGGTTTCTATCATCCTTTTCCTGCACCCTACTCTGCACCCTTTCAGACAGCAAGTGCTGTAAGTACAGTTACAATCGAATGTGCTGATCGCCCAAACCAGCCAGGCCAGGTCTTTCCATTATCCAGACAGCGAAGCAAAAGCAGTAACAGGGGACCAGCTGCGCAAAAGGTAAGCATGTCATTGTTGAGCCCCAATTAACAGAGCAAATAATAGAATCATGTGAAAACATTTTTGCACGAAAAATGAACTGATTTTTAGTCCTATATATTTTTGTTCAACAGCATAGGACAAGTATGTATAATAAGATTTTTCTCTACCCTTGGTTTCTTCTGAAGCAGTATAACTTTATTTAGTTATAAAGTATAACAGTGATGCTTTAATTTTGCACAATTAGTATTTCAAAGGCCTGAACAAGATCATCCTTTTGTGGCTTGTACTATAAGAACCTAGACAGAATATCTGAAGGGTAATGCTGTTGGCTTTAGGGAGCTGGGAGACAGGTTGTTTGAGGGTCATATATGGCCAACAGCTACTTCATTGGATGTTGTTGACTGCCACCTAAGATTTTTTCTTTCTGGCTCTTGGATATTGCATAAGTAATTTTAAAACAGTTGGTCAGTGGTTTTTCAATTTTTTCATTTGTGAACTCCTAAAAAATTTCAAATGGAGGTGCAGATCCCTTTGGAAATCTTCGACATTGTCTGCAGACCACAGATTTGAAAACCACTGCAGTAGGTGATTTGTCATGCCACATGCACTAGGCTGCTTACATTCGACAGCATTTCTGAGGGTTTTATTGGATCACATTTTAGGTACATATATGTCCTAAGAAGCACAGGTTGTATTGAAGTAGAAGTCCATTAATATGTTGCACTTAGCTAAAAGACACTCTGCTTGTGTAGTCATTTGCTTTTGTAGAAATACATTAATTACATTAAACTGCAACAAAACTCTCCTCTCTTACTACCCAGTAGTTGTCTTGCATTAGTTGCTTAGGTAATAGTCTCCAAAACTTGTTGGCTTACGGTATACTATAGTATTTGTAGTTCCTTAAACTAAGCTGCATGGAAGATATAGAAAACTTCTTCAAATTGATAGATGCTAGAATGTGATCCAAAATAGTATTAACTTTGTGAACTACTGGAGAACATTACCCATAATCCCTTGTTTCAGACAGGTGATTTCTATAAAGAATCTGTTAGAACTTTATAGAAATTGTAATAGCACTAACCAAACGATTTTTAATTGTCATATTTAAATATGTCTCATATATATATATATATATATATATATTTGATCTTTTAAAACAGCAATTACAGTTGCAGACACACATAAAAAGCAAAAGGGCTCCAGTGAAAAGTGTAGCTATCCAAAAAGAGACCAATGCATCAGGCCCTGAGAACAGATCAAAAATTGTGCTGTTGGTTGATGCATCTCAGCAAACAGGTAAGATGTTGTCTGTTGGTTTTTTGTGTGTGTGTCTGTCTGCTAACTAACTGGAACTGCAGCCATACCACCATGTTTTTGATCTAGTCAGATCATAAGTTAAGGAGAGTTGGACCTACAAGATGTCTAATGGGGAACTTCAAGAACCAAAGAAGTGCTGTTGAACAGTGGTTCTCAAACTGAGGCCGCCACTTGTGTAGGGAAAGCCCCTAGTGGGCCAGGCTGGTCTGTTTACCTGCGCTGTCCGCAGGTCCAGCCAATCGCGGCTCACACTGGCTGCGGTTCACTGCTCCAGGCCAATGGGAGCTGCTGGAAGTGGCGCAGCCCGAAGGATGTATTGACCGCTGCTTCCAGCAGCTCCCATTGGCCTGCTGCAACGAACTGCAGCCAGTGGGAGCCGCGATAGGCCGAACCTGCGGACAGTGCAGGTAAACAGACCAGCCTGGCCCACCAGGGGCTTTCCCTACAGAAGCGGTGTCCCAAGTTTGAGAACCACTGCTGCAGAAAACATGCGATTGACTCAGTTGGCATTCTGAGAGAGTAAAGAATTGAATCAGTGCCACATCATAGGAATGCTGCTGGAGACACACATCTACTCCTAATTATTAAAGGCTCCTTAACCCTCTTTGGGAAAGAAATATTGGGAAGCACCACTAATGGCCTGATTAACTTTGACTTGGAATCTTATCTTCCTACCTAATTTCTCTAGTAACTTTAAATTGTATTGTATAGTTTGCTTCCTGTCCTAAACTGTAGTTGCATTGTCTTTGAGCTGCTGTCACGTTTCATCCCCAAAATGACTGCCATCCCAATAGAATAGATTATGATTATCTGAAGGCCTCAGAGGTAAGAGAGGCAGGGCCGGCTCCAGGGTTTTTTCCTGCCCCAAGCAGAAAAAACAAAAACAAAAAACCCCCCGTGATTGGCGGTTGCTCCACCATGCCACTTTCTTCTTCGGCGGCAATTTGACGACTGGTCCTTCCTTCCGAGAGGGACCAAGGAAGCTGCCACCGAATTGCTGCCGAAGAGCCTGACTTACCACCCCTTCTCCTTGACCGCCCCAAGCACCTGCTTGCTGAGCTGGTGCCTGGAGCGGCCCTGAAGAGAGGCCACCCTAAACCTTTAGATGATCATGGGCACTGGCTCTGCAGACTTTGAAGTCCCCACTCATGGAATCTCAATTTATAGACTGACAGGTGGCTTCTCTAGGACTAAGTTCTGCTGAGTTGAGTTGATGTGGAGACTCCAGCTAGCAGTATTTATTAGCTGAAGCCTATGGTATTGGAGTTGAAAAAAGACTCTCAGGACTTGGGAGAAAAAGATGTTTGTAATCACTATTTAGAAAAACTGCTTGAAGCTTGAAACTGCAGAGTTTGGTTTTTTTATGATCAGAAGATCTCCCCTCGTTTCTCATCTGCTCACTCAAACTTCTCCACTGTGTGCATTTAATTTGTTGTAAGGTTGCTAATGAATGGTAGGCTGCAAACACTGATTTTACTTTTAGTTTAAGGTAAGAATCATGTTTATAGAAATATTGGTAAATTTTTTGGGTGGGGTTTGGGGAAAACCCTTTTAAACAATGAAATGGACTCTCCAAATAGTTAGAAAGGTAAATAGGGTGTGTGTCAGACTTGTGGCAGGACTGATAATTGGGCTCCTGATATATTTTTGGTGGAGGCAGATTGTCAGAAAATCTTGAATCTGTAAAACATTCTATAGCATGTAGTAAGTCAGTAGGGCAGGTGTGATTTATCATTTTGAAACTTTAATCAATTATATGACTTAACCAGATAAACCTTCAATACTGAGGTTTTTAACACCACTTGCTGCAGAGAAATAGTTCTAAACAAGAACTATTAACGGCATGGCAGTAAAAGCTTAAACTTTGGTAAGTTTTGGCAGGCATGTGTTAAAACTGGAGCTTATCATTTTATCTAATACACCTCTACCCAATTATAACACCACCCGATATAACACAAATTCGGATATAACGTGGTAAAGCAGCACTCCGGGGGGCGGAGGGGACTGCGCACTCTGGTGGATCAAATCAAGTTGATATAACGCGGTTTCACTTATAACGTGGTAAGATTTTTTTGGCTCTCGAGGACAGCGTTATATCGAGGTAGAGGTGTACTTCATATTATCTTCCTTTCCCCGGCTGTTTTGAAGGGAAACAGTCAACATCAAATTCAAAAAATGACCTACTTTTAAAAATTTTCTTTTGCAAAAGTCTTACTATCTGGCTGCCTGGGGCCTACATGAAATGAATGGTAATCTGTGTGGTTTCTAATGGTTATTGCACTTTCACACTAATTAGAACTCGTGTTGGAAATTGCAGCAGATACCTCCCACTGGACTAATGTTAAGGCACTCTGGGAGGCAGTGTGGAGAAATTGCATTTCTGGTGTCTTTGCTCTATCTGTTCTATGGCAAACTTCTAGTGGCATCAATCTGGAGCTTTTCAGGAGTGCTAAAATTCACTGTGTTGGGAGAAGGATAATAAATCTCTTCCAAGAGTAGTCTTCAAAACTGGTTGTTGTTTTTTTTTGTTTTTTTTGTTTTTTTTTTTTTTGAGACTAGATATAAGAGCAGTTCTAAAAACCACACAGTGCATTGGATTTGATACAGGAAAAAAAATATTGCAAAGTTTTCTTCATAAATTCAGCTTTATGTATCTTCTGGAAGGTTTTTCTTCACTGTGGTTGCCTGTTCCACTTCTGCATTTAAAGCAATAATTGCAAGAATCCTGCTGTATGAATATTCAGAGACCCAGAATGCAACTTAATGAGAATTTTTGCTTGACAGCCTACATGGTGTTACCTAACTCCCTTGTTTTGAAGACTCTTATTGTTGGCAGGAAAACCTGTTTGTTGGCAAATCTCATTGCCAAAAATAGGTTGCATCTTGATCAAGGGGTTGATTAGTACAACACAAATAGATCTAGTAATAGTCTGAAAACTGGATCTTACTACTTACTTCATCCAGCGCTGTCAGTACATTTCTCTTTTTACTAGTTTGAAACTACCTGGTGCTGTGATTTCTTTTCAGTAGCTTTTGTGTTTTCATCACAAATATTAATGTACCATTAGTAATATTTTTCTGCTTTCCAACAGCTGCGACACAAATGGTTATATTTTCTTTCTTACAGATTTTCCTTCAGAGATCGCTAATAAGTCACTTTCTGAGAGCTCTAGTACAATGCTATGGAAATCAAAAGGCAGGCGAAGACGTGCATCCCATCCTGCTGCAGAATCCTCTAGTGAACAAGGGGCCAGTGAAGCTGATATTGACAGCGATAGTGGTTACTGCAGTCCTAAACATAGCAATAATCAGGCTGCTGCTACCATGACTTCAAAAAATACAGATTCTGGTGCAATGAATGTAGGTGAACATTTGTAAAGTACCAGGGCTGCTGTTTGATGTTACGATAATAAAAATATTTTACTAAAATGTTCTTCCTTCCTTTTCAGATTGTAGAACCATCAATAAATGCAGGTATAGCTTTTTTTTTTATCTTGCAAAGAAAATCTTGAAGCTGTCACATTTGCTGTGTCATATTGTATCTTTATTTACATGTTGCAAGGAATATTTCTTTGTCCTTCCTAAATCATTTAGCATAGCCACTATCCTGTGCTCCTTCAAATCTTCTCAAGACCCATCTGTACTGTCACACCAATGATCAATTGCTCTATAATGAATAGGCAGGTGGCCTGGTAATGATTCATTAAGTGCACTTGTCTCTGCCTTAAGGGATGGGTGGGGAAGTTGAGATTTTCAAATGATACTCTCAGCTAAGAATACATGCAACCTTGTGTTTCACACTTGCTTCCTGTTTCCTTCCCCAGTGTATTCTACTTGTCGTATTTTGTTGCTATTTAAAACATAAGCTGCTTGGGTCAGTGACTTTTATTGTATATTGTACAGGACAGAACAAGGAGGTTCTTATCCTGATCAGGAGTTTTGAACCCTACTATAATAATAATGAGAAATAACTGTAGAGGAATTGTGCTAAATTCAGCCCTGAAAACAGTGGGCAGAAAAGTCAATTGGATTGTCTCACTGTCCATAATATGCAACTATTCTAATGAGCCCACTATTACATTAGATGTTTACCAAGATAATGAAACTTCATTATTAGCAGTTGAGTGCCTGTGGCTGAATTCCGTTCTCAAAATCAGTTTTGTTTTGTTTTTTTTGTTTTTTTTTTACCAAATTCTATAAATCATAATTATGGAACTGAGTTTTTGGCAGAGAAGAAACTGTTGCACATCGCAATATTGGTGTGATCTTTTACTTTGATTGTATATACCACCGAACATTTGTCACTTCAAAGTAATACAACTTCTGCTATACTTATTGACTTTTCTTTCATATATTTTATTTTGAAACTTCTATTTCTTTCAGCTACCATAAGTTGGACTAATGTAAATTCCCAGGCAACTCAGAAAAAACCTTGGATAGAAAACCCTCAGACATTTTCCAGAGGTGGAAGACCAGCTGAACAGAGAAATAGTTCACAGGTACCTTTTGTGTTTTTAATTTTAAAACATTATTCACCTCTTGTAAATGGCATCTCTCAAATTATTAAGAATTAACACACAGTAAGCAATGCATTAAAATGGAAGTGGAAAGCAAACTTTATATCATGATTTAATCACTTCATGCATTCTGTTTATTGCTTTCATGCTTTTGCTGCAATACACGTTTATTCTGAGCATGTCAGTAATGTGTGAAATGGAGAGATGTCTAGAAAGTGCACAATTTAATAACAGAATAATCAGTGCAACGATTTTTAGGTACTATATGGACAATTTAACAGATGCTTTAAACAACGAGTGGAAAATGCTTCAACTTTAAAAAATCCCAAATATTTTGATCAATTTTCAAAGATTAAAGTTACTAAATTTGTTATGGCATTTACATTCTCTGTTCTCATTCTTGTCAATTTATTTTCAGCCATTGTGATACATTATTTTGGCTCCTTTTATATTGTCAGCATTTCCACTACATTTTCTTTATGCTGCTCTGGTATATAAGTAGATGGTTTTAAAACAAAAAATGTTCTATGCTAAAATTTGTGCAAGGTCTTGACCTAGGATGAAATTCTTACAAGACTTTACTTGGGAATGCTTATGTATTGGATAGTTCTCACAAAAAAGTCCATATAAAAAGAAAATGCCCTTTTTAACCTTGACCATCTTGCAATTTTTTTGTTTTGTTTTGAAATATGACAGAAGCTGCTGTCTGTGCTAAGGCAGCAGTCTTGCATCAGGATCCAACAGCTCAGACTTTATATATGGCATAAAATGGCCACTCATTTACATTAAGACTGTAGGTATTAGACGCAAAGTATGTGTACACAAGAAGATACTTAGTCTTGTTTGGTGCACACTAGTGGGTTCACTATTTTCTCTCCTTTGTCAGACAAAGTGTATGTCAGACATATTGCTAACACAACATTAATATGTATTAAGCACATGGTATAAATATTGTACATATAAAGGTTGGGCACTTATGCCAACTAAACTATATTGTTTTCCTCACAATGCTGTTCACTGGTATATCCCACAATACCTTGGAACGGACAACTCAGCATTTAGCGCAGGGGTAGGCAACCTATGGCATGCATGCCGAAGGCGGCACACAAGCTTATTTTCAGTGGCACTCACACTGTCCAGGTCCTGGCCACTGGTCCGGGGGGCTCTGCATTTTAATTTAATTTTAAATGAAGTTTCTTAAACATTTTAAAAACCTTATTTACTTTACATACAACAATAGTTTAATTATATATTATAGACTTAGAGAAAGAGACCTTCTAAAA
>NC_133777.1:66027496-66028980 GCF_003597395.2 Chelonoidis abingdonii | reverse complement strand
TCTCCATCTCTGGAGATATTTAAGAGTAGGTTAGATAAATGTCTGTCCGGGATGGTCTAGACAGTATTTGGTCCTGCCATTAGGGCAGGGGACTGGACTTGATGACCTCTCGAGGTCCCTTCCAGTCCTAGAGTCTATGAATCTATGAAAAGTGTGAAAGACCAAATACATTGATACACTGTGTTGGTACAAACTGCGGGGGTACCTTTACGGACCATTACCTGGAATGCTAGTTAGTATCCAAAAGAAATATCAGAAAGGTACAAAACAACAAGTTAAGGAACTGGTACAGACTGGTGGGTTGAATCTTGGGTGACGTATGACGTGATTTCTAACTTGTAAGCAACCATTCTATAAATACAAGTGATCTTCGGGTGTATTTTTGAAGTACACCTGACACAGAAGGTGAACATGCTGTGAGATAAGAATTGCTTCCCAAAACAAAGGACATGTACAGTGTCTCCTTTTTTGTACAGTACTGTTTTGTATTATCTAAAGACATTTGGCTCGATTTGGATATTTGGGCTCTTGAACATTTTCATAACAAATCAAAGTATAATCAGTCACTTAACTATACAATTAATCGATACCTTAATCTTTACGTATGTGAAAATTGGGACTACAGAAGTTGACTGCTCAATAATCTTCTAGGAATACAGTAGTTCTCAATTGTAATAATCTATTCTAGCAACTAGAGTCAGCTCAAGTTTTTTCTGGCCACAATTTTAGATGGACTGGTGCTTTTGGATATTCTGGGGGAGGAGGAGGAGAACTGGCTTTCTTTTAATCTCACAGATATTTCACATCAGATTTATTTAATCCCACAGACTGAGTGTCTAAGCTTAGGGAGCTATAAAATATACACCTCACTCTGCCAGCCAAGCTCATTGCAAGTGACGGAGGAGTTGCTCTTGAAACAGCTTCTGCCCTTTGTTCCACTGAGAGGGCAGATTTAATTTGCACCTAGGTCCGTTGTCAGTGAGAGCTTAGTCAGAAAACAGTCATGTGTTTGGAATCTATGGCATGTTCCCTTTTTAGCCAGCCCCTCCCATGCATAGCACTGTGCTGAACTTCAGCCTTGTAAATTGAGTTTAATGTGTTTTTATGCATTTGCAACACAGGCCTGGTCTATACTACGCGTTTAAACTGAATTTAGCAGCATTAAACCTATTTAACCCTGCACCTGTCCACACAATGAGGCCCTTTATATTGATATAAAGAAAGGGCTCTTTAAACCAGTTTCTGTACTCCTCCCCGACGAGAGGAGTAGCGCTGAAATCAGTATTGCCATGTTGGATATGGGTTAGTGTGGCCGCAAATCGACGGTATTGGCCTCCGGGTGGTATCCCACGGTGCACCGTTGAGACCGCTCTGGAAAGCGATCTGAACTCGGATGCACTAGCCAGGTAGACAGGAAAAGCCCCACGAACGTTTGAATTTCATTTCCTGTTTGCCCAGCGTGGAGCTCTGATCAGCACGGGTGG
>NC_133777.1:65989900-66026293 GCF_003597395.2 Chelonoidis abingdonii | reverse complement strand
CAGTACACATACAGTGACAAAAGGCAAAACGGGCTCCATGGTTGCCATGCTATGGCATCTGTCAGGCCAATCCAGGAAAAAGGGCACGAAATGATTGTCTGCCGTTGCTTTCATGGAGGAAGGAATGAGTGACGACACTTACCCAGAATCACCTGCGACACTGTTTTTGCACCATCATGCATTGGATCTCAACCCAGAATTCCAATGGGCGGGGGAGACTGCAGGAACTATGGGATAGTTCCACAGTGCAACGCTCCAGAAATGGACGCTAGCCTCGGTACATGGACGGACACCACCGAATTATTGTGCTTTGTGTGGCCGCATGCACTCGACTTTATACAATCTGTTTTACAAAACTGGTTTATGTAAAATTGGAATAATCCTATAGTGTAGACATACCCACAGTTTTCTGGTGCATTTCCTACCCCAAGGGACCTCTGTGCACATTCATGCCCTAGTAAGCTTCCTGTGAATGTAGCTCTTTCTCCACATAGGGTGGCTTGTGGGGAATGTGGGGAAGGTCCAATAAAATAGGTTTTGTGAGGTTTTTTTGGGTCTGTTTGGTCCAACCATGGTCAGTTAAGAGAAGATTCTGAGGAGAAGTCACCAAGTGACCTCCTGTAGTTACCTCCACGTAGTTACCTCCGCAAGAGCCCTGTTAGCAAACTCTTCCTCCAGTCTGGAGATCAGGTGAGGAGCTGTTCTTGAGATGGATACAATGCTCTTAATTTTAAAAAAATGTGTATGTACATGTTCAGCATGCCATTATCACACTTAGTTCCTGGAAGCAAATGCTTTCTCATCGCTGCACCTTAAACCTTCACTAATTAAAGTATAAAACTCTGAAGTCAGCAGCGGATTTGCATCTCCAGTGCCAAAGTTCACAGCATCACCGCTCTTTCATTTTACTAGCTCATCAGGAACAATGTTTAGCATTGCATTTATTTAGATGTTATATCACAATGGTGCTTTCAACTAATTTTGTAACTGCATCAGTTGAGTCTTCAGTTTTAATATTCCTATGTCAACCATTCAGTGGTAGAACAAACCATAGCATTTTGCAGAGGACAAGCAAAACAGCATTATCATATGATAATACCTCTGTGTCCACCCTGAGCAGCTGTATTGGAGGGCACCCATCAGGAAAAATACATTGAGTTGGAGCATTTGGTTTCTATATTCAAAACTCTTTTAGCAAGAAAAAGGTCTGCAAAATGAGAGAGAGCTGATGTCCTTCCTCACAGAAGACCACAACTGTTGTCTTTTAGATAAGGCCTCTCCTTTTCACTGGTATTCAGAAGGAGTGGAAGCTCAGATTATTTCATTTTCACATCACCTATTCTGTAATACTCAGGGTGAATATGAAGAGTTTAAAGTGGAACTTTGGATGTCTTTGCTTCTATTATCTTGTGTCACTAATTGCATATGTATGAGAAGCATATAATGGGTGTATTATATCTCCTTCCAAATGCAAACATAGAATTTGAAAAGGTTTAGTTCATTCCATTAAAGTTGTTGTTAAAAATGTACATTGCAAATATATTCTATGTATGTAGGTGTTGCTGACATTAATTCATTTGTAATCTTTGTTCACTCATGTTAACAGTTCAGCTGATGAATACTTTTAAAGGGGTGCTGTCTAGTCATAGAACAGTAACAGTTTCTATGAGTGCTTATAAAAAAAAGTAATTGTTTTTGTTCTTAAACTTTATCTTGGTATTTTCAAAAAGATCAGTCAATTTCACTTTCTTTCATGCATTAGTGTAATATTTCAGAGAAGGATGAAATGCAAAATATAAACAATCAGCCTTAGTGATAAAAAATAAAATTAAAATATTAATATTCCAAAGAATTTTTAATCTCTCGTCCCACCTGTAGTATATGCTTAGAATTAATAACTGTGCCTTTCAATCAAATATGTTCATTTTAAAAAATGCACACACCCCATAGGTAATGTAGCTTATTTTGTAAAAATCAATTTTAACTTGAGTTATCTTTTTTTTTTTTCCGTTAGTATAATTGAGTAGCTAGCATGAATGCATACAGATCTATACCACTTTTAATTCTAAAACCCTAAGAACTCTTTCCTTGATTTGTAAGTCTGGTTTCAGATGCAGAGGACAAAGCACATCTTCAGAAAGAAGGCAAAAGCTGCAGAAGCGACACGAGAAGCCTTTAACCACAAACCAATCAAGCAGAGCAGAACAAAGTCCCGAACCCTTGTACTTTGAGGTATTTATTTTTTGTGTTCATGTCACTGTTAGAATTTCACTATGACAAGACCTAATAAAACATGTTGAACTGGTGATAGTTGCCTCGTGACATCTCTTCTTGCTGAAAACTAATGCTAAAGTTCAACAATATGATAAAATACACTGATTTCTCACAATACTGTATGTATTGCCTCTGTATGTATGTGTACTTTCTGATTTTATATTAAACTCAGTTTAATTTTGAAAGTAGGGTAGTAGATCTCCAGTTTACGTTTTGCTGCAGTTTTTATAGAATGTAAAAGTTAACTAAATTCAGTGCTTTTCTCTAATATTGCAGGGATTTCTTTAACATAATATACTACTCAAAATATGTACAGTATTATTTTTTACCATTGGATACAAGTACTGGATACTTCACTTCCAGTCTTGGCCATTCAAGTTAATGCCCTTGGTATTTTGGTGTGTGGTGGGTTTTTACCCAAGCTGTAGGCCAGTGTGACTTCTAATTCTCAATCCTTCATTTAGGATGAAGATGAATTTCCAGATTTAAATAGTGACAGTGGAAGTGGCAAAGGTGGCAACATTCAGCAAAAATTTTCACCAAAAGTAGTAAGTAAAGACTTTTTTTTATTCTTGATATTTATTTTTAAGGTGAAAACAATTTCTGATTAGTGTTACTGAATTTACATTCCCTGTTTGCATGAATCTGTCTGGTCTATTGCAGTATTTACAAGGTCATTATAGTGGAATTTTTTTTAAAAGCATATACAGCACAAATTACTATAGACTTCATTATGGAAATACTTTTCCAATGGTCTTTTAACTAAAATAGCAATGTCAGGGGAAACCGTATTGTCAAGAAGTCTCGACTTGGATTTGCCCACCTCCTACCTCCCGTTGCTATTTTATAACTGTGGAGGAACCACATGTGATTAGAATACCTATTTATTTAAAAAATGAATTGGTGGGAGGAAAAAAAAATCGGTAGGTTCCATAAAAGACATCATCCCAGAATGTTTGCTTTTTTTTTGCAACAGTGTTACACTGTTAACTCATGTTTAGCTTGTGGTCCATTATGACCCCCAGATCCCTTTCTGCAGTACTCCTTCCTAGGCAGTCATTTCCCATTTTGTATATGTGCAACTGATTGCTCCTTCCTAAATGGAGCATTTTGCATTTGTCCTCATCAAATTTCATCCGATTTACTTCTGGACAAACTGGAGAAATGGTCTGATCATTTTTAATTGTAATCCTACACTCCAAAGCACTTGCAACCCCTCCCAGCTTGGTATGTCCGCAAACTTTAAAAGTGTACTCTCTATGCCATTATTGAAATTATTGATGAAGATTTTGAACTAATCTCTGCAGGACCCTACTTGTTACGCCCTTTCAGCATGACTGTGAACCACTGATAAATACTCTCTGGGAATGGTTTTCCAACCAGTTTTGCACCGACCTTATAGTAGCTCCATCTAGGTTGAATTTCCCTAGTTTGTTTATGATATGTAACATGTCTCCTTCACTATATAGATTAAGTACTCCACAAAACTAACTTAACTGTATCCTCATGCATACTGTGACTTGTGTTACAGCTATGTTACTTGTTTGATAAGTAGTTTATCTGCTAAATGGAGTAGTTCTCTACTTTTGCATAATTCTTTTGCTACTGTCTCAAAAAAGTAATTCCTTTTGTATTGTAACAGCTTGTAATTATGTTTATACGCTTTCTTCTGCAACCTTAGCTGGATGATTTACCTGAAAATTCTCCAATCAATATAGTCCAAACTCCCATTCCTATTACGACCTCTGTACCCAAACGTGCAAAAAGTCAAAAGAAGAAAGCCTTGGCAGCAGCACTTGCCACAGCTCAAGAATATTCAGAAATAAGTATGGAGCAGAAGAAACTCCAGGTCTGTTACATTTTCAAGTAGTAATTGTTAGGGGAGGAATAACCATCAGACAGCATTCCTTCATACACTATTATAGCAATAATGTCTGTTTAAAAAAGATGCTGTCTTCTACTGATCATTGATAAATAGACATAAAGGTGAACTGCATCTTATATTCATATAACAGGAGGCTTTATCAAAAGCAGCTGGGAAGAAGAGTAAAGCTCCTGTGCAGCTAGACTTAGGCGATATGTTAGCAGCGCTTGAGAAACAGCAACAAGCAATGAAAGCCCGTCAACTCACCAATACCAGGCCCCTCTCATACACAGGTAATTCCACATGCCCACCCAGTAGGGTTGCCACCTGTCTAATTGCACAACCCAAAGATCCTTACCCCACCTCCTGCCCCACTGCTTCCCTGAGACCATACCCCTGTCTGCCCCTTCTCCAAGGTCCTGCCCGCTGCTTACTCCATTCCCCTTCCTTCCACTTGCTTTCCCGCACCCTCATTCACTCATTTTCACCAGGCTGGGGCAGGGAGCTGGGCTGCGGATGCAGGTTCTGGGAGGGAGATGGGATGTGGAGTGCAGGCTCTGGGGTGGAGTTTGTGTGGGTGCTGCAGTTCCTGGCCAATGGGAGCTGCAGAGTCGGTGCCTGGGGCAGGGGCAGCGCTTGGAAACCACCTCACCAGGGGCTGCAGAGATGTGCTAGCCACTGCTGGGAGCGGTATGGAACGAGGGCAGGCAGGAAGCCTGCCTTAGCCCTGTTGCGCTGCTGGCTGCGGCCAGGGGCCATCAGACCCTTTTTAAATTGCCTGGGTCCCTGGGCAGTTGCCCCCTTTACCTGAACACTTAAGTGCCATTGTATAAAATACTATGAATCACCTCTGGGAAATAAATGAGCAAAGTGCACTTTTTGTATTCCCTAATTTGCAAGGAGTCTGCCACTCATAAATACTGACCAGCAAGCTTGTATCTAACAAAGTGCTGTAAGGAACTTTGATGTAGGCTTCATTTTAAAATGCATTTCTTTTGGCCTGTTGGTATACGGAAGAATCTTGTTTGTTCCAATTAATGTCAGTTAAATTCTCCTGTCCTTCTTAATCTGTCATATTATTATAACTAACAGAAGTATTTACAGATTACATATTCATGTCTAGAAAAAATGATATTTACATGTCATTTGAGACAAACACTATCTTACTCTTCAGTGTGATGGATAGCCTTCTTTTCCTCCTGGAATGAGTAGTCAGTTTCCTAAAAAATGAAGCTAAATTCAAGAAATAAGTAAATATGAAAACATCAACATTTTGGTGATGTAACTTTCCTGTCGTCATGTCCCCCTTCCCCTGCAAAAGGAAAGAAATGTACTTGGTGAGAATTAGTGAAAACTTTGAAAGTGTGTGGGCTTTCTTTTAGTAGTATCTTTTAGTGAGACTATCTTTCTTCCTACATTTAGTTGGCGGTGGTGCACCTTTTCGTACCAAAGAATCTACCAACAGAAAGTCATTTACTAAAGGACAGCCATCTGTGGGTTGTCTTAATCCCTTGGACTCGACTGCTCCAAAAGTAAAAAGAGGAAAAGAGAGAGAAATTTCCAAACTAAAACGCCCGACTGCACTTAAAAAGGTAAACCATGCAACTGTTTTGGGACTGTCTTGATCCAAGTTTCAAGATTAAGAAATAACCATGACTAACAATTCTCTTAATAATGTTCTAGTTGTGGTCTAGTGGGATTGGGAATCATGAACTCCTAAATTGTGATGTCCTGATCTTTAGGACAGCTGGGGACCAACTTGCCCCTAAAGGAATAGTTCTCTAGCAGCTCTTGCTGATTTCTGGAGTACAGCATGCTTCTGACATACCCCTAGCACAGACCCAGTGCTGAGTTGTGTGTCTAGTGAATGGTGGCAGACGAAACAGAAGCAAGTGATATATAGACTCACTGTCCAGGGAATGCAGCAAGGCTGATCATCTAGCCCATATTTTTCGTTATTCATTACAGTATTGGCATCTGTCATTGATATTTTATCATTTGCTGTGTCAAAGATAAAGGCTAATAGCCATGTAGTCTCAGCACTTTGTATTGTGGCGCTTTTTGATGCTTTTTAAAACAATTTCCAGACAAAGTGATAAGATTCTGTTGCAATTTTATTGCATTCTTGCATCAGTGTTTATAAGAGTGGGAGTGGGAGGTAGTCGTGGCAAAGTTGAACGCTCTCTACCAAATAGAAGTTTGAAAGAGTGTTCGGAAAGTATTTTAAACAAAAGCTATGAAAAAACGCTTCCTGCAACACTACTACTCTAAAAATACTCTCGAATTGTGTTTTTGCCTTATTGCAACTACTAAAATGAAGGATGCCATTTCTCATCCATCAAACAGATTTAAAATGTGGTGTTTAGGTTCACTTTCAGGAACAAAAAGGCTCTAAAACCAACTTCATGATTTTTTTCCCCATTTCTGTATGAGGGAAGCTTCTCACCTCATTGTAGCAATCTGTAATACTTTCAGGTTTCTAACTGATTGAAAACTAGTACCTTATTCCTAGATTATTTTAAAAGAGAGAGAAGAAAAGAAAGGACGCTTATCTGCAGATCACAGTCTTCTGGGATCTGATGAACAGAAGGAGGTGCATGTATGTTTGACTGATGACCAGTCTCAGGAGTTAGCCTCTCAAGAAGGTAAGGGTCTTCTCTTGTTTTAGGATTTTTAAAAAGAATTGTTTTAAATTGAAGTATACATTTTTTAAAATATTCTTGATTGCTTTTATTTTTAACATGTAACAAAGTCCATTACTGTTAGCTTGTTATACATTTTATGATCAGCTATTTCCCTTATGAAAGAATGGAAATTAGATGAAAAAGACCTATATGAGGCCATTTTGTCCATCCCTCAACTATTCAAGATTCTCATGTGCTTTGTCAGGTTTAGTTTTTTCAAATAAATCAGTCTTCCACTTTCCATTTGAGGCACTTTCGCTGTAATAGACCTTAATTTGGAAGCTTTTCTGATATTTGGCCATAACCTAAACTTACTCAGTGTCACCCATTTACTCCTAGTTTACCTTGAACTTCTGCTGTGTGGGACATTGGAGTCAGTTCTTCTTTGGTATTTGGAGTTTTGTAAATGTTTAAAAGCTCCCTTTTAGCCAGACTTTTTTAATCTTTATTTAAAAATTGGTTCCAACAAATACTTAAATTTCTTGTTAGTTTTATAGTTCTCCCAGTCCTAGGTAATTGAGTATTGTAGTCTGCTAGTTTGTTTTTTGTTAAATAATACTTCTGACTTTGCTGTCACATTCCTAGAGAGTTAAAATAGAAATTTCAAGGGCCAGATCGTCAGCTGATCTACATTTGCATAGTTTTATTTATTTCTGTGACCACAGATTTTCTATACCAGTTTATACAAACTGAGAATCTGATGCCAAATGTATATTAGTAATATGTTGTGGTTTTTTTGAGTGTTAGTCGGTAGTTAAAAGCACCTGATACAGCTTTCATAAGGCATGAATTTGGGATAGAAGAACTTGAAAAAGTGCAGCAGTCCAATTAAGATGTTTCCCTGGACTAGTTATGCCCATCAAATTTGGGCTGGAAATCTTGTTAGAACAGGCTTTCTCGTAATACTTCCGGTTCTCCTGCTTTTGGTAGGGCCCAAAAAGGCATGAAAACCCGGACTTTTCAAATCACCTTCTAGTGCTCCCTCTTCTGTCTAAAATCAGCAAGTACAGAGGCATATTCAATATGGGGGGAGATGCAAGTTTAGTGCCAAGTCATTTGAACTCATGCAAACTATTTGAACTTTTGCTAAGACTATGCTTAATTCTTGAACAAGGAAAGGAACATCCACAGCTGTCAGCCACTACCTCTTTGATATGGAGATTTGTGACCCACATTGTGATATCATGGTAATTGTAATAAGTAATACTCTAAAGATTGCTAGGACAGCAAGGATGTATTTAATGTTAAAAGTAGGTAATGACTCTCTGGAAATCACTGTAAAGTAAAGGAGCAAAAAGACTGCGTAATTTACGTGTCACACAAGTTTAAGTTTTGGAAGACGTTTATTCTCTTCAGGTAGTTCTTGTTTCACTCGTATTCTCAAATTCTTTTTTTTTTTTTTTTTTTTTTTTTAAAAAAAGAGCTCAAATGCAGTAGTTGAATGCATATTCAAATATCATTAAAGTGGTTTACCTGACAGATATTAGGTGCCTGAAATTTGTAATATATGTCCTGCTCTCTGATTTTTACATATGAGTGGCAGATGAGTTCCCTATGTTAAAAAGCAGTATAGTTTATATATAAATGCATTTCATACTTTAGACGTTTCAAAGCTTTTTTCATTTCTTTCAGAACCGGGGCTAAGTATGCCTAGTGATACTTCACTCTCTCCAGCAAGTCAGAACTCTCCATATTGCATGACTCCAGTGTCACAAGGCTCACCTGCCAGTTCAGGGATAGGTAGTCCAATGGCATCTTCAACAATCACTAAAATTCACAGCAAGAGATTTAGAGAGTAAGCGCTTTGAATTACTCAACTTGAATTCTAAAGGTGTATTCTAGTCAAATGTATTTTCTAACTGTTTGAATTTACTGAACTCTTATAAGTTGTCGGTGAACTTAAGTTAGCCTATCCCCCATGTAAAAAAAGTACTACACCCTGGTGCTTTGCACCCTCTGTTTCCTACTTGCTTCTTATGGGGCAGATTATAATGTGCCTGAGGGATTTTCTTCAGCTAGGATGCTGCTTTTAAGAAACAGAGTAGGCAGAAAAGTCATTTCAAATGAAGGGCAACTTTGAGTAACCAGTGCTTAAAAGCATCCCTCATTGATTATCAAATTTGATCAAGGAATAGTGAATTGTAAAATATAAGTGTGTATGAGTTATCCTCTTTAAGTTGTGGGCTCTGGGTGGGTAGGTTGTATCCTGACAATATATTTCACTGTGGTTTCATTTTAAACATTTTCAGAATATCCTTACGTTGTTTTAGGTGTACATTTCTTTAACTTCTGAAAAATGTACTTAGTATACTTGGAACAAGTAACAAAAAATTTATTTCTGCTAAAAATCATTTAAAGGCACACAGCGATGAGAGAGACTGCTGAATTTGCTATATGCTAAAATATGGTGGTTTCTGAATTGACAGGTATTGTAATCAAGTTCTAAGTAAAGAAATAGATGAGTGTGTGACTTTGCTATTGCAAGAACTTGTCAGCTTCCAGGAACGCATTTACCAAAAGGACCCCATGAGAGCTAAAGCAAGGAGAAGGCTTGTTATGGGTTTGCGTGAGGTTACTAAGCACATGAAGTTAAACAAGATCAAATGTGTGATCATTTCTCCTAACTGTGAAAAAATCCAGTCAAAAGGTACAAGTGCTTTAATAAGAAATATTTTAGTATATAAATGCTATGTGTATATTGCATTTTCTCCAACACTACCAGTGATGATGTTAATCCATTATGTTGACTTCTGAGTCATTTTATGCATCTTCCGTGCTGTCCCATAAGCATGACAGGTCATCTTTCACTTCCATTGTAAAGCTGCCACACTCTGCTTTGGGCCCGTTTCTTTAACTACAGGAATTAGTCAGGCAGGAATTGTGCCTTTCTGTATGTGAGACTGGGGACTGGGCCTAGTATATTTTGCGCACTATGGGAATGCAAATGGTAACTTCCTGAGAGATGTAAGAGAAGGAAAAGGTCTATTAAGAAACAGAGAATCCAGTTTCATAAAGTTTCTGCTTTAGTAGTCCTCGTGTATAACAGCACCATTAGAGGGTTCAGAGCATTGTTAGATGTATAGATTAACTGATCATATTCAGTAAATAACAGACTTGATTGTACTTTAATAAAACAAGCAAATTTACTGCACGTGCACTGCATTGAAAACCTTACTGCTTTCTGGCAGTACATGGTTTAATCTACATATCTGGTAGCTAACTATGTGTACTAAAGTTTTAACTGATAGCCACTGACAAAAACTGTGGAATACTGGATTGGACCAAAATGCACTATTAAGATGTTTGTTCTAAGCTTTAGCTTTGTTATTCTTTTCTCCTAAGGTGGATTGGATGAAGCTCTGTATAACGTAATAGCCATGGCACGAGAGCAAGAGATTCCTTTTGTCTTTGCACTTGGACGTAAAGCTCTTGGTCGTTGTGTGAACAAGCTAGTTCCTGTTAGTGTGGTGGGAATCTTCAACTATTCTGGTGCTGAGGTAAGCAATTCATTTCTGAATAAATAATACCATTTCAATTTTTTTCTCATGTAATACGTGTTTATAAACTTTTTTCACTGCACTTGGGCTCACAAGCGAACTGTAATGCATGCATGCATGGATACATACATACAGAGTGTTGCCTGGCATTGGATGCCAATTTTATCTTGGCCTATTTATTCTAAAGTTGCTTATCTCTTTAAATTTGACATGTTGCCCTGTCAGTTCTGTGATGTCAGATTAGTCACCCCTTCTTTCTCTAAAACTTGGAACATGCTGGCAGACATCTTTTGAAGTGCCAGCTGAAATGACCTGGAATGTTCAGGATGGTAGGGCATGCCAGCATCGTGAAGTAAGGCAGCTGTTGGACTGTTACACAGATTGGTAGACGGTCTTGGGAGGCCTCAAAGGAGCACTGGTATCAAGGGCATCTACCTGCTTCCTAAAATCCCCATATTTCATGAGAGGTGTATGCTTCTGCTTCACTGGGTCAACACACCTTGGGAGGGTTATGGGTTGCCATCATATTAGATGTGATCTGTGCATGTATCAAATCATCCTGGCCTGTGATCAGAAGCGGTGCAGGAGACATGGCACTCAGGGTCACATGTCCATCTCTCTCCCTTCCCAGCCCCTTTCTCTTGTTTTAACTGATTTGTTTGTACTGAGCATGCTGAATAACATCTGCTGAAACTGCTGCCCTCACTCTGCCCTTATTTATGCCCACGCACTATGAGCAGGTACAGATAGTCTCTGCCTGTGATATAACCACTCCAGCCCTGCAGGTACAGCTCATCTACTGTCTGCACTAAAACTAGGGTGATGAACTTTTCCTTCATCTGTTGGGGAAAACAGTGAGGGGAAAAAAGCCATTTTTTGAAAATAAAACAGAACAAAAACTGTATCTCGTGTTGTAAACACATGTTTTCTTTAAAAATTAAAAAGGGCACTCGTTGTCCAAAATTCTAAGGGAAATATAATCGAATTCTCATTCAAACTAATTAGGCCTATCACTCTTATTTTGTCTGCTCTCAGGTATGTTACAGATTCCACAACCCACTGATTTTTTTTTTTCCAGCTTCATGCCTATGAAGTTTCAACCAAAGCAGTCAGAGTGTGCCAAAAACACACTCAATTGATAACTAAGTTGCCCGTAGAGACATGTGAGAGTCTTCTAAAAATTGACAAGTCTTAATATCTGTTCTGACATCCGTGACTTTACTTACTTAGTGGATGCCACAAACTGTGACAAAGAGAGAAGGAGGTTTGGGGTATAAATGTGATTCTTCTATTTTAAAGCTAGATGATGATGGGAAAAACTCAGGATTAATCATAGGATTGGAAGGGACTTCAAGAGGTCATCTAGTCCAGTTCCCTGCACTCCTGGCCAGACTGAGTATTATCTAGACCATTCCTGAGAGGTGTTTGTCCAACCTGCTCTTAAAAAATCTCCAGTGATAGAGATTCCACAACCTCCCTAGGCAGTTTATTCCAGTGCTTAACCACCCTGACAGTTAGGAAGTTTTTCCTAATCTCCAAACTAAACCTCCCTTGCTGCAATTTAAGCCCATTGCTTCTTGTCCTTATCCTCAGAGATTAAGAAGAACAATTCTTCTCCCTCCTACTTGTAACAACCTTTTATGTACTTGAAAAGTGTTATGTCCCCTTTCAGTTTTCTCTTCTCCAGACTAAACACACCCAGTTTTTTCAATCTTCCCTGAAACGTCATGTTTTCTAGATCTTTAATCATTTTTGTTTCTCTTCTCTGGACTTTCTCCAATTTATTGACATCTTTCCTGAAATCTGGCACCCAGAATTGGACACAATATTTCAGTTGGGGCCTAATCAGCGCAGAATAGAGTGGAAGAATTACTTCTCGTGTCTTGCTTACAACACTCCTGCTAATACATCCCATTTTGAATTTTAATCCTATCCTCCAAAGCACTTGCAACCCCTCTCAGCTTGGTAATTGTGCACAAACTTTATAAGTGTACTTTCTCTACCATTATATAAATCATTGATGAACATACTGAATAGAACTGGACCCAGAACTGACCCTGTGGGATCCCACTCATAATGCCCTTCCAGCATGACTGTGAACCACTGATAACTATTCTCTGGGAACAAAAACAGCGAGGAGTCCTTGTGGTACCTTAGACTAACACATTTATTTGGGCATAAGCTTCACCACTCTGATACCTGTCTCCGGGAACAATTTATCCAACCAGTTTGCACCCACCTTATAGTAGCTCCATCTAGAAGTTGAATTAGCATAATTTTTGTTAGCTTGAATTGGTTTTGTTGTCTGTCAGCATCATGGGTTGAGCTCAGAACATGGAGACTTGGTAATGAAATGTCTCACCTCCTTTGAATAAAGTTTTTTAAGTTTTGTCCTGGGTTTCCGGTTCTAGATTAAATAAATTTTGAGTCTGAGACAGTTTTTTACCTTGCAGTCTGACCATATTACTCTGACACTTCATTTCCTTTTGTAACCTTTAGTGCATCTCTCTAGTAGTCCCTTGTTTGTATCAGCCATTGGCTGCTATCTGATCAAAAGTCCTCCTCACCCTCATTCTCAGTATACGTTTCACTGTGCTTAAAGTAGTTGGATGCAAATGTGGAGACAGTCTTCCTATGAGTTCCAGTAAGTGTTGTTGAGAAGCCTGGATATATTATCCTTTTTCAGTCAACCAACCCATAAGGTGGCTGATGGTTACAGAAGAATTTTAAACTTCCACAGTGTGTGTTAGGAATATATTAGGTGTTGCTACTTTCTAAACAAGGCTTAAATAGTGCACTGAGCACCCATGTACTTCAAAGGCAGTCATCCTGAAATTTTCCTATCATTTCATTATATTTTCATTTTCTGAGCAAACAGGGAAGTCTATATGCATTCTTGGATGGCATCTTCAGTAATTTGGGTACAGTATTCTAACATTCTCTCTTCAGGTAATGAACACAATCTTCCCTGTATGGATGCTAGCATCCATTTTTTGGGTCATTTGGTAATCACTAAAACTTAATCACCCATTTACAGTATTGATCAGCAGCTTTCACATTTACAACAGTTTGAATGAGAAACAGACACTGAATTTAGCACCTGGTAGACTGAAAAATAAGATGAGTTGTCCTGCTCCTTCTAGAGCTATATGTAATCAGATACCCTCCTCCTCCTCTTCACCACCTGCCAGAAGTTTCTAGCAAGCCAGTCTCCTCTAACAGGTCACAGTACCATCCATAGACCTGGTGCTGGAACTGGCGGTGCTGTTACACCACCTGGCTTGAAGTGGTTTGTATCATATACAAGATTTACAGTTTGGTTCAATATCTCTCAGCACCCCGACTATAAAAATCATTCCTGCACCCTTGCCAGTGACAGTAGATTTCTAGTCTAGTTTCCTTCCTTACCCCCAAAATCCCCCTGGCTGTGTATTCTCTGGGTAGAATGGAGAGTGCAGCATGGGGGAATGGAACAGGCTTTTCATATCCCTGACTAAAACTGTAGGATTACTGATTGCTCTTGATGCCTGAGGCCTGGAATTTTTGACAGGCACCTCATCGATTGCACCATGAATGCTGGCATCAAGGAGTTAAAGATGCTGAGGTGACAGCAGTTTTGTCCTCACAGTAATAGAAATGGTGGCACTTATTGGTATTAACCTGCCTCTCTTCTGATTTCGAGTAAAGTATAAAGGATTCGTAGTTTATTACATGTACCTGTTACCGTTATGTGTAACATGACCAGTTTGTGTTGAGCTTTTTTTTTTAATTTTACATTGTGACTCTTTGAAATTGAACATGTAATTATTTCTGCCTAACCGAACTTGTTTCAGGTATTGTAGCATGTACTGTAACTTAAACCACTTAACAATTGAACAGTTAACAATATTTTTCTCAAGATGTAAAGTTTTTAATAAACATATTGATGGGGTGGAAACAAAATTACCACCAGTGAGTGTGCTAAAACAGCTAGCCACAGACAGTATTGAATTTTAGATCATGTTGCATCCTTTGTTACCTGCTAAGGAAGGAAGTGCCCATTAAATACTTAAATTGTCATTCATCTTTTGTTCTAACATATATTTGGAAAGAGATTCGATATCAAGTGTGGGCCAGTAATGGAAAACTTCATTAAATATTCATTTTACTGGCTCCGTATGTTTATGGTGGTTTCTTTGGTGCAAAAATAAGACTGCTATTCTAATCAGAGGTTCCTTGAACATGTGATTACATCTTTTGCGAAGCCTGGGCTGCAAGATGTTGTGACATCTCACTGAAAAGGGCTGT
Organism: Chelonoidis abingdonii; assembly: GCF_003597395.2. NCBI lineage: Eukaryota > Metazoa > Chordata > Testudines > Testudinidae > Chelonoidis > Chelonoidis abingdonii. The sequence continues at coordinate 66,011,687 of NC_133777.1, read as the reverse complement.
AGGCTTGATATTGTAGATAATCCATATCTAAATATGCCATAATATCATAGGCTCAAACCTATTAATTATTGCACAAAATAAAACCTGATTAGATCTGTGCCACTGGGAAGCAAAGACTAGTAGTGAGACCCAAGGGGCTTACGATGACAAAAATTAGTAACGGTGTTTTTTTAAAAAGGGAAAATTCTGCAAGACTGAGTTTTATCATTTGGGATTTTAGGCTGAGTGAACTCTTTCTGTGAGTCTGCAAACAATGCAGGAAGGCAGTGTTCTTTCCCTCCTACCCATGCTTCATCAGAAATAACCCCAGCAAAAACTTGAGCTGTATAAATGCAGAGGTATCCTTAAAATGAAACTTAGAGCATGACTGATTATTGCCCCAAATAAAGGGCACACTCTCTTTTTGACTAGACGGGCTTTTGGGTTGCATGTACAGGACCTGTTAATAAAAGGGAAAATATGCCAAGTGAAAATGTTCATGAAGAAAGTAATAAATATGAAAATGTCTTCATATTTAGAGCCTGTTTAATAAGTTGGTCTCGCTGACTGAGGAGGCCAGAAAGGCATACAGAGATATGGTTGCATCAATGGAGCAGGAGCAAGCAGAAGAGGCCTTAAAGAATGTTAAGAAGGCACCCCATCACATGGGTCATTCTCGTAATCCCTCTGCGGCAAGTGCTATTTCATTCTGTAGTGTTATTTCAGAGCCCATATCTGAAGTGAATGAGAGAGAATATGGTAAGTATTAAAAACGTATATTTATAATGCATAACATAAAGTGGAAATAGCTATAAATATTAAACTATAGGTAGAAAAAAAATATCCCAGTACTTCCCAGTCTAGAATATATTCCACACCTTAGAGAAGGTGATTCAAAATTGGTTAGGCTCTTGGGGTGAGACTGAGTAGTTTTCTGGGGAAGTTCTTCTAGAACTGACCAAATAAAAATAATGGAATTGGACCTAATGCTCAGATGTGTTCCAAATACTTTGTTGATACAAAGCAACCCTAAAGCCAACCACAGGAGGATCACTTCAGTTGGAGAGGGATTCTCTGTGGTATTGAGCTGGTATATGAAGGCCAGTGATGAGATTTGAACAGGGGGTTGTGTGTATAGGGCAGAATGAAGGGGGATGACTAGGGAAGTGAAGAGATGAGAGGTAGACCGGAGCTAAATTATTTAAGTCTTTGAAGACTAGAGCAGTTTGCTTAAATTTGTTGTTGAAGCTGAAGGAAAGCCGGTGAAGGGTTGAAGAGTTGTCATGGTCTGAGCAACCTGCAACATTGATTTATGCATCAACTCTTAAGTACACATAGTGTAACAGCTGGGATAGTACCGGTTGAGAATGAAATACTTGTCTAACCTAGGTCAAGTTGTTAATAGAATTGCTGATTTTTTTTTTTCCTGAGCACTCCTTTACTCAAAATAATGCCTTGATTACTTGGAGTGTGTTTGTTTGTTTGTTTGTTTATTTTTATGATCTACCTTAAAGGTTGTTTTTTTAACTTCTTGTTCAGAATGCAATAGCAGGATGATGATTAATACTATTTTGGCAAATTATCATGGGATTCTGGCACTGACAGTAAAACCCCACTGCGTGGTCCCCCCACACACCATCAGCCGTGCCATTTCTTACTTAGTGTAGTGCTGAAGCAAGCACATCAACACTTTTTTTGTTGTTGTTGTTGTTGTTGTTCAGAACAAAATGAGTTTGAGAATCTCTTTAAGCATGGAACAGTTTTTTCTGCTCTTGGTTTTTTTTCAAACTGTTCACTGTGTGACCATGTTTGGACAAGTATAGTGTTACATGCACGTCTCCTTTTTATGCTTTTTACTTGAACAAGATCTTAGGATGTTTTTTAATTGTGTAAATGTTTTAAAAACTCTCTAAGCTGTCAGTTTTCTGATGAGCTTGTGGTGTCTTGATTTGCAGAAACAAACTGGAGAAACATGGTGGAAACATCTGATGGGTTAGAAACCTCTGAAAATGAGAGAGAGTCCTCATTTAAGACAACTGCACCAGAAAATTCTAGCAGAGTTCAAATTGAGAAAGCAACTGTTAATAAACAGCCACTTACAGCTACAACCGGAACTACCTCAACTGCAAGTCATGGAAAATCCTTGCCAAGTGACAAAGAAGAGGTGAAGCCAGATGACAATCTGGAGTGGGCCTCACAGCAGAGTACAGAGACAGGATCTTTGGATGGCAGCTGTCGTGATCTTTTGAATTCCTCCATGACCAGTACCACCAGTACTCTTGTACCAGGAATGCTTGAAGAAGAGGAGGAGGATGACGACGAAGATGATGAGGATTACACCCATGAACCTATATCGGTAGAGGTTCAGCTTAATAGCAGAATTGAATCTTGGGTCTCAGAGACCCAAAGAACTATGGAAACCCTTCAACTTGGGAAGACCCTTAATGGTGCCGAGGGAGACAATGTAGAACAAAGTGAAGAGGAAGAGATAGAAACTCCTGAGCAGGTAGATCCAGTAATTGATAGTGAGGAATGGACAACTGATAAGCATGCAAGTAATGCCCAACATAAACCCACGATCAGCAATTCTCTGAATAAAGAACACACAGATTCCAATTACATGTTGTAAAAATAAGCACAAACTCAGGAACTCTTTCAAATTATAATTAACTGTTGTGAGGGTTGCAGCCAGTACTTTGTATGCTTCATCTCAACATTTTGCACTGTTTAACATTTAATGTATGTATTTAATTCACAACAAATATTTGTAGCTGTCTTTTGTTAATTGTTTCATTAAAACCTATAGTTTAGCTTTTAATCAGTATCTGTGTATTTCCCAGAATTGAAACCATCTGTGTAAAAATCTCAGTCAGTAACAGATATTCACTTTAGCTTCTTTTGTAAACGGAGAAACTATTTATAAACGACCAATTATAAGCAAAAATCTTCTTAAATTTGACTGTTTATCTTTTTTTCAACACATGAGCTGATCTATGTTTTAAGACTTGCAACAGTTACCAACATTTTGCATTGCTGATACCCCAATCATTTTAACCTGATTGGCCATAATTTTCTAATTATACTCAGAAATAATAATAAAAAAAAAATGGCTTCTCTATAAAGAGAAGCCAGAAAAATCCAAAAACATTTTTCTTGCAGTCAAAAGGAAAAGGCGATTACAGAGAAATGTATCCATGATTCTTATGCTAAGACAGATGCAGCTTTTAGTTGGGTCTCTGAGGCTATATTACAAAAGATGCAGACTGTAATGAGATGGTTACAGTATACTAGAATAATTTTAACCCAAAACCACAATAGCAAAATAATTGTAGTTAATGTATGTTTGCTTTTTTCCAATGAAATACTAAAAAAAAAAAATCACTGTGTACAGAGTCACAGTAAAGGAACCATTAACCATGACCACCATCCATGTTGTTCTTAGTAACTGACTGCTTCCTTATTCTTTCACTTACCTCAGGAATGCTGATGTGCATAATTTTATTTACATTAAATAAAACAGGCATAAGTGATCTGAGTATTTAACAGTAAGTGTGACTGATGTAATAGCTAAGTGTATGGTTGTGTTCACTTGCATGCATTGATTCTGGCCAGTTTTATATTAAGTTCAGGATCAATTTTAGGATGAATTCTCATTGAGAATGTGAACTCTTGTTCCTCAGTTGTAGCAGCCTAGTAGTCGACTTTTAGATTAGTAAAGTAGTTGTTCTGGGAAGGCAGGAAAGCGCCGTGGAGTTCTGAGTGGTGTCAGTGGTTCCCAACAGAAAAAGAAGCCAGAGACAAATAAGCTGCCATAGAATTATCCATGTTTGTTCCTAGTATTGAAATGAAATCCATTATCTGGTGATGAATTCATTTCAGATTGGGGATGGTGTGTATATCTAGGCCTTGCACACCAAGAGTCTGAATTTTCTAACTTTGTCCAGTACTGGCAATAAATGTACTGAAGCCATCAGCACCAAGGACTTGACTACAAGAGTAAGCAAAGAACCATTTTCATGAAAAACAATTTTTCATGGCAAATATAGATTTGTTTTAATTCTACTTCATTATTCTAGACCACTTCCATTTTAAAAAAGGTAACTTTCAGCAACACAAAATAAATGGACATTTTTAGTTGCACACTTAGTTTACTTATTTTGGGACCAGCACTTTTTTAGTATTTGTAATACCGGTATTTCATGTTGCACTGGGAAAATCAGACTCCGGGTTTAGGAAATATCTAGTCCTGTCTTTCAGATGGTAATAAGCATTGTAGAAAGGAAGAGTTTGAGTATTATGTAAATAACACTTTGGTATCTGTAGACATAGCAAATGCTATGCAGGACATTGTTGAAGAGCTGTCCTGTCATGTTCTTCTTTCCTTGATATAATCTTTCTAGATATTAGCAACAGATGTTTTTTATAGGAATACAGAAAGTAAAGAATGATGCCTCCTAAATATTAACCCCAGTTGTTTGTACTGCAGATTTTATCGTGCATACACTTTGAAAGTTTTAGTTGATTTAGGAAGTGATAGCAGTTTGAACTGCTGACAGAGAATCAATGTTTGCCCTTGGATATTTAAGCACAGCTTCCGTCAACAACTAAAATCATCTGTGCACACTAAGGATAGAATTTGACCTAGATTTTCCCAAAATGGAGAGTGGGATTACAAAAAACTATAATCTGTACATTTCCTTTTGCTTATTCCATGACAGTGATTAAGATAACTCTTAATCTTGAGGTAGTAGCATTACAAAGGTTTCTTTTTCTTCGTTTCTGAGCTTGGACAGTCATTTTAAGATTTTGACATTTATATCAAACAGGAAATCTACTTGTAATCTTCAACTCACTGTTTAATTGTAATTTTGCTACTGATTTCATAAGTATATTATGAGTTCATTAAAGATGATACAGCTCATCTAGTACCTCTCTATTTGCCAGCAAATGAGGAGAATCTTTGTAAATGTGAATGATCACCTCTAGAGAGGCAAACCAAAATAGAGTAAAGGAAATCATCCATTTAGAACGTTTCCTTTTGCTAAGATGAGACTGAGAGATAATTGCGAATGGAATGACTGTGTGTCTGGGAAGAGGTCTATTTGCATCTAAAATTAGGGAAATTCCTTACAATGTGCAGTACTTATGAGGTATAATCTTGATCTTGTGGTAATCTTGTTTCTATCAGCAACAGAAATAAAAAAGCATAACCTTTCCGATTATTTTATAGGTTATTTTATAGTGCCATGATTAATTTTTTAAGATAGCTGGATTTCTATTTCACTATAAAAAGTATGCAATTTATTATACAGGTAGTTACACTCCAAAAAACAGATGTTTCTGGAGTTATGACTATAGATATGGTTTCTTCTTGTGAAGATTATTCAGAAAACAAATATCCATTTTTTTTTCAAAGATTATTGGATTATTTAGATTTCATGCATCTGGCAAAACATGAAAAATAATGTGTGGTAGGGCATCTTTACAATGAATTGATAGAGGTGGCTATGCATAGAAAGTATTTTATATAACACTGCTGGTATTTGTGCAAAAATAAATGTAGGGGAAGAAAATCTGGAGAACATAGTCCTTCATCAGACCACATTTTTTTTTTAATTTATATACGATATATTTTTTGTCTGAGTAAGGATTAAGGTCCTGGTCCTGCAAATACGTACTTACATACTTGACTTTAGGAACATAAGTAGTTCCACTGATCTCAGCGGACCTATTAGTATGCTTAATTTAAACACCTGTGTAAGTGTTTGCACGATTGGAACCAAACAATGACTGCAGGATTTGTCCCATATTTTTAAAATTAAAAAACTAGGAAATGTTCTTCAATAATGCACTTGTCTGATTTCTTAACATAAAGGTGGGAGATCTCGAATGATTATATGGGTGAGGATTTTCACATGATTCAATCCATTTCTTTAACATGAAGTTTAAATTTTAATAACAGTACTTTAAATATGAATGCAAAAAAGTTTTATTGTTTGAAAAGCTGCTGTTTGCTAAAACTGTCATTAAGTATTCTCTGTGAAGTTGTGCCAACTAAGCAAAATATCCAGTTGATTTTAATGTTGATCATATTTTAATAATTAAAATTCAGTGTGAAGATTTGTTTACAAAAACAAAGAACAGCAGAAGAAAGCCATACATGCAGCCTATGTGGGTTTTTAGCCATCTCTTCCACACACAATGAAATGTAAGAATGTCTAACTTGAAATTTATAGTGCACGATAACACTGAAATTAGCAACACAGTTGGCACAGCCCACCTTCTAAATGTCATAAATGGTTCATATATTTTTAAATAGATTCTAATAAGATAAACTGTTAATCTTTAATGTCTAACATTTGTAGCAACACTTAGGTTAAACAGTAGAAAATTTATTATAAAAGATGAAGGGTTTTGTTTTCTTTTTTGCTGTATGAAGGATAATTGTTCGATCTACCATACTCTTTTGGAGTAATAGCTTTTTTTGCACTATGTAAATACTAGTGGGGATTCTTCCATAACTAATAAAAGTGATTGTAGAAATCTCTTACTACAGTGATATATTCATTTACCAATTGCAATGTTCTTATTTCTTGTCTGTTCCAAAACTTCACCAGCACTATATACTGCCTAGCACTTTAGTTCTGATTAAGTATCAAGATTTGTTGCTGCTTTTCCTGGCAGGTACCAGTGTTTTTTCTGTAGCTTGTCCACCAGGTGGTAGTGTGCATGGTATCTTTACAGTTTACCTCCTTAGAAGTAAACAGTGTACCAGCTAGACATTGTTCCGAAGTGCAGAGTTCATTACTGGGAAAGTCACTTGGTTGTTTCTCTTTGATTTCCTTCACTGAAATATTTCCAGGTAAAACAACCGGTTTAAAGATTTTTTATCATAGGAGACATTTTGATCACTTACAAATTTGAAAAGAAAACTCAAGTGAAAACTCTAAGTCCCTTGCAGAAGTTCTCTGTATAAGTGTAGTTTTAGTAGAACTCTTAGAACTTACAAATTTGAAAAAAGCATCAGAAGCGTCTTGTTGAAGACAAGTCCTAAATCTGAACTACACATTTTCAGGAGTTGGTCTTTAAATTATACAATCATCACTGAGTGTGATCCAGACAGACACAGCAAAGCATTTAAAACCAAAGGCTGATACTCATTAACACTTCCCATTAATCTGCTCATGTCTTGGCATTATCACCGTGGCATGAAGGCAAAATACAGGTTTTCTATTTAGTATGTAAAAATCTACCACTGTTCAGAAATTCCTGCAATGGAACTAATCTTGGAATTTCTGTCTTGGAATTGGAAATAAAACTGGGTGTGCAAAATCTAAGATGAATCTCATTTCCTGCTAGGAGTAAAGAGGACAAAAGCAGCAGCAGATAATGACAATGTTTGGAGTTGTTAACATCTTTTGTATCATAGTGTGATGTAACATGGGATTTTGTATTGTCCTCATCTGACCTCAGTGTAGATCTTTACTCCTGCATTACTGAAGATACTGTGCTAAATATCCTTTTGAAAATTTGTGCAGCTTGCATGTGGAGAGCTCCTTACTTTCCAGTGACTCATCACAACTGCTCACTTCACCTCAGCTGTCAGAACTGCACCATTAACTGGTGTTGCTACTCCCATGTCCTTTGAAATTAGAAGTACATTAATTCATGGTGTTCTATAGATAAAATCAGGTTCATACTGTAGTTTTGCTCTTGCAGTTCTTTCATGGCTTTTGAAACTTTCTACAGAAACAATGCTTTGAAATTTCTCATGTGCATTCGCAACCCAAAGGTGAATTTTGGAAAGTCCCCAGAGAATATTTGGCCCTTTATGACTTACCACACTATTTCCATAGTTCAAAACAATTATTTAAATAACTCAGAATGTTACAAACTAAAGCCCAAACTTCCTATGAGTTTAGTCCTCAATGAGAATAAGATTTCTGAGTAAATTCTGAAAATAATCAAATCTGGGCATGAAATATGAACAAAACCAAAACGTCATTTCCGATTCATCTTTTAGCATTGCTCTGAGAATGCAATTCCAGATTGGAGCACCAAACGGAAATATTTGCAATGGCCATTCAAAAAAATAGAACCAACAAACCTGTTTGTTTAGATGTTTGAATTTACGCTCTGAGACATCTACTACAAGTATCCCATTACTTCAAAGAATAACTCAAAAGCACTGACCCACCACTACTCTTAAGGGCTCACATTCCAGGAAACTAGAATCTATTTTAATGAATGTTCATTAACGATAATCAAAATATATGATGCTACTTGAAAGGATGCGTGCAATATCCATACTAGTGCCTTTCTTTTTCTTTAAACGTAAGCAGAGTAGAACTACATAATACACCGTTTTATAGGTGAGACACTTTATACTCAAGTCAGGGAGGAAGTTATTCCCAGATTAACAAGAAGTCTTCCACATTTTTGAATGTTTCTACATATGAAAGTATTTAAATTACACCTTGTGCATCTTTTTGTATTGCTGTGTGCAAAGTGGCAGACTTGTGGGAGCAAGAGCTCTGAATTTCACTGTGTAAATTCTCCCTTATAATGTTGCAGTAATGCAGCTTTTGCTTTTAACAGGATAGTGGTTTACCAGAGAGGTACTGTTTGGTTTTTGTGGGAAAGGGGTGGTGTGTAGGCACTGATGCTGGACTAGAGTTGAATATGTGCAAATAGTTCATAAAGAACCAAAATAATTCACTAGCTGATATTAAGAGCAAAGCAATTCTCAGTTAGATTGTACTGTCTCCGTTTCATCTAAAAACTATGACCAGCTACCAGTTCTAACTCTTGCAGAAAATTTTTACCAAACTGTTCTGAGTTAGTATCTTGAGCATCACTATTGTATTGACAAAGCTGAGCATTTGGCATGATAATTTTGAAACTGGCATGTCAGAGATGTGTGGTGAAGAGCTCACTGATTCAAATCACTCTAGTTATGCAACAGGCTAGCTATTGGATTTTCTTTCAGATTTTTTTCAACGACTGCATACGCAAATGAGAACTATTCGTGTAATTCTGGTAACTCCTTTTTTGTGTATATGTGCTCAACTTCCTCAGAAGAAAGACACAGAACAGGTAACTGGTTTTGCTCCTGGTTTCTTTTCTTAGATTGCTGAAAAGTTAACTATGAAATGCAGGAGGGAACTTTCCAAGTTGGAATGCCCGGCTGTACAATTTGGACAAAACAGAATTATGCAGTTAAGTGCTATATTTAACTTTTTCCTTTTGACAGCTACTTGATACCTTCTGTCAGTACATTGATACACGTTCTTTATGACAGGCGGATGTGTGTGGGTGTCCATCTGGACGTTATTTAAAATATCCAGCTATCTGTAACGAGGTTAGTTCCCAAGGATAATACTTTAATGAGCAAAGAGGAGTCGAGTGATCATGGAACGCTGATACCAGACTTGCTCTTACATGAGGACAAACAGAGGAAATGGAGCAAGCTGCACTTCCTGTAGTTATATTTACAAAAGTGCTGTTTGTCTTTAGGTTCCCTTGGTGACCTCCTGGAGGCTATGGTGGTAACCTCGTGCATGCAGGCATGGCTCTCATGCCATATAGTATAAAAAGCATATTAGCTGTGTGTGGTGCAATCGCTTTAATTTTTCGATAATGCTTCCTCCTCTCATCCTGCGTACTTGGCTGTTTGTTTCTTGCTATCACAGTTACACAGCAACAGTGAGCTTGGCTGTGCTAGTCTTTTGATCTTTTAACAGCAAAGTACTTCAAAATCTGTACTATTTTTTGTGCATTTTAAAAAATATTTTCAATACAAGAGCTCTCTCTTTGGATGGCACCTTTCAGACAAGCTACAGGGGAAGGCTTTAAAACACATTTTAAAAAAATGAATTTAAAGGTATAAGCAAGGGAGTGGGGGGAATTGTTCTCTCCTGGGGTGATTTTTTTTTTCAAGGTTGTACAGGTTAGCTACCCTTTGTGACTTTGAAAATTTTGCTTGATGAGGTTTTTAAACCGATGGTGAGTTGCTGCTTGTGAGTAAAGGAAAGGCTGCTCCGGATGGCAGGAGCTGTAAAGAATTCTCTCTTACCAAACAGGGCTGTGGAGGGATGAGGTGAGAAGAGGAAAATCACGGCAGTCTCTAAGATGTCTTTCTGATCCCCATAGTATCTACGCTGTATTAAACCAACCCCAACCCCAGGGCTAAGATAGCAAATGTGCTGACCCTCCGGAGCATGGGGAGGTGCTGTGACTAGTCATCTGCACTGGGAATAAATTCTCTAACACTTGCTAGGTAGCCATCACCAGCCCAGCTGCCTGGACACTGGGAAAGGTTAGTTTTTCAGTATGTGTATTTGGATGTTTTCAAACTTGTATTTTAATTAAGAAATTATGCATATTTTTAATGGTCACATCTAAGCAAGGGTGGCCCTCTGCCTGTATAATACCAAATGCCAGAGCAGGAGTAAGTGGTGGTTCTTTGGAAATCATTGTTTCCTATTTCCTCTGGAATTGGCCCCAATCATGTAGTGCTCTTGATGAACCTTGCTCCCTTGTGGAGCTGACACTGCCTAGCTGAAGCTACTTTGTCATCCTGCTGAATTTGTTCCTGTTTTCAGGATTGGTTGTTGGGTTTTTTTAGCCAGTAACAGAGCTTTGATAACTAATTCTAAAAAAGCAAAGAACACACCAACCTGTAGTGTCCTTATTTGTCCATCAGTCCTATGTGCCCTCCAGTTGCCTTGGGTTGTATGTCCTGGACCGCACTATAAGTGTATCAAATCTGTAGTAGATTTAAGAAGTGAAGAGGGCCTGGATGGCCTCTCAGTGCACCACAGGGGTAAGCTCAGACAGGCTCCAACTGTACCTACCAGGGGCGGCTCCAGGCCCCAGCATGCCAAGCGTGTGCTTGGGGCGGCAAGCCACTGGGGGCGCTCTGCTGGTCACCGCGAGGGCGGCAAGCAGCCTGCCTTCGGCAGCTTGCCTGCGGAGGGTCCGCTGGGCCCGCAGCTTCGGGAGGTGTGGATCAACCTGCCTAGAGCCGCCCCTGGTATCTACTAGCCAAACAGTAGATGCTGTATTTGCTCTGCAGGAAGCCTGTGCTGCATTGAGTACTTGGCATATGACAATCAACATAGATTGGTTTTAATTTGATCTCTGGTTGGGCTCCTTGTTGCTTAGATTTTGTGTGGCCATCCCCTGGCTGGCTGTCCTACTCACAGGATGTGCTGAAGTTATATCACCAGCTGTCACTGCAAATCTGTGGGGTTCTTAGTGTGTTGATTTCCTGTCTGCTACTTCTACTTAAGGGTGTCTGCATGTCCTTCTGGTATATGGCTAGTTCTGTTGCTTCTTGTTGGCCTCAAATAGCAGGCCCAAGAAACCTGCTACCTCTATTACATATGGAACTCTCCCTTAGTAAAGTGATTCTAGTGTTTGTGAACAGAGTTAATTTGACAGCAGTACTGTCGTATCCGCAGAAGGGGCATATACAGTGCAAACTTTCCTCACAATGTGCCTTGTCCATAGGACTCAACTTGGGCCTGGAGGGACCACTAGGATGCAAAAGGATAGCTGACTCTCCACACCTCTTCAATACTTGGCTTCTCTCTCTCTCCAAGTGACTTTTAAAAGTGCTGTTTAATGTGAACATATTTTCCCTTTTTGAACTGAAGTGAACTTGACTCATTTCACACTGGCTGGCGAGCAGCCTTCGGATTTTAGGGCTGATCTACACTGAAAACTTACATCACCATCACTACAGCTCTGAGATGTGAGAAATCCACACCGCTGAGAGACAGAGATATGCTAACCTAACCCCAGGTGTAGACAGCACTAGGTCAATGGAAGAATTCTTCCACCAATCTAGCTACTACCTCTCAGGGAAGTGGATGATCCTGCAGCGAGAGGAGAAACCCTCCAATTGCCGTAGTGAGTGTCTATAGGGAAGCGCCACAGCTGAGCCACTGTAGCCTTTTAAGTAAAGAGATAGGCATAGCCAAAGGCTATATCTACACTACCACTTATGTCAATATAACTTGCATTGCACAAGTGTGTGAATAAACCCACCCCCCTGAGCAAGGTAAGTTACACCAACCTCGGGTGTGGGTGGACAGCGCTATGTGGGTGGGAGTGCTTCTCCTGCTGCTGCCGCTCGTTATGTTCAGTAAATCACAGAAGAGCTCTCTCTTCTCAGCCTAGAGCAGCAACACAAGAGAGTTTACTGTGGCGCAGCTGCAAGCTGTCTAGTGTAGCCATCTGCTTAGACTTTTAGGTTACAGCTGCTGACTAGGGCTGGATTGAACTAGTGCTCATAGCTGAATGTCTCCATCTCACTGCTGTTTCATTGCAGCTCTGTCCTACCGGACTATTTGTCCGTCTTTTTCCTAAAATGAAAAGGAGAACACCTGGTCTTAAGTGAAACATTGGGTGGAGTGGGCAGGAAATGTGGCTGCAAGGCCAGAAGGATTAGAAACTCTCCTTCAGTTCCAGCTTTGCCTAACTCAGCGCACCAGAACCTCATGCTTGCACCCTCCACCAGCAGTGTCTGCTTTGCAAATCATTTCACCTTTAGCAACTGGCTTCAGTCACATTCTACATTTCCACTCTAAATAATCCTAGTTCTTGCAGTCTCCTCCTATGACTACTCCACTATACTTCTAACCATCTCTGTTGCCCACTCTCAAACTTCTCAGTTTCAACTGTATTTCTAGAGAATATATCATTTTCAGTTGGCTTATGGTGAGGGGAACCAAACTAGATGCAGATAAAAATGTCAAAAGTGCCCAAGTGTCATTTTCAAAAGAGACATAGGCTTTTGAAAATTTGACCTACAATCACTGCTGACTGACAGTGTGTCTTCAGCCCTTGTGACCAGTCCCTTGCCTGTATGAAATTGGAAACTTAACCTACACTTATAAAGTACAGCAAAAACAACAAAGAGTCCTTGTGGCTTCTTGGAGACTAACACATTTATTTGGGGATAAGCTTTCGTGGGCTATAACCCACTTCATCAGATGCATGGAGTGAAAAAAAGTAGGTAGGTATAAATATACAGCACATGAACAGATGGAAATTGCCTTACCAAGTGGCGGGGGTGAGTATTAAGGAGGCCAGTTCAGTTAGGGTGGATGTGGTCCATTCCCAACAGTTAACAAGAAGGGGTGAATATCAACAGAGGGAAAACACAATTGGCTTTTTACTGAATTGCAATGATGGAAAAATACATGAAACCAATATCAAACAGTTGAAAGAATATTTTATGTATATATGGGGGTAGAACTTCCACTCTCCTGAAGCCATACCTGTAAAGTAAGCTGCAACAGAAATAAAACCGCAGTGAGTTAAATCTTTCAATAACTAGATTTGAAAAAGAATTGCAGGCACACATTATAAGAAGCAGACTCCACTGAACTGAAACTCCATCAGTGTTCGGGGGGAAATGTTGTGAATTTTAATAAATTGCTAGTTACAAAGTAAATAAAGATTTTGGCTATCATTCTATAGCAGAATTCTGTGGTATTTTGTCCTAAGTCAGTGGTTAGACCCCTGGGGATCTACAGAGAGTCTAAGGTTTCCAAAGGGATCCACAACTGCATTCATCATTTTTTAGGAATCTGAGAAGGAAAAAAGGTTGAAGACTGCTGTTAATCATGCATATCAGTGAGGAAGCAAAAGTGTTTAGGTTTTCCCCTGCATTGAGACAGCTATCTCACACGCCCCATGACTTTATCAACTTTGCTTTTGCTATATGGAGCCAAGATAAAAGTCCTCAGGGTTTGCCTGTTTCACTCAAGCTGCTAATTCATGTCTCCTCATTAACTAATCCCTTCATGTTATTCCCTCGCATTCAGAAGGTTTTAATGCACATTTCCAAAAATTTAAAACTGTCTTGTTAGACGCTGCATTCTAGCAGAAATACAGGATATTTGTGCATTGATTACAAGACACGTGTAATGCTGCTTTTAACCTCCTGGTGCATGTGAGAATATAACCACTGCTTACATGTGCTTTGCATTCACAAGTCGATGAATGTGATTGTAGTGAGTGTGTGGGTGAGACAGGGAATTAATGAGAGAAAATGCATGTGACAGGAAACATCCACTGCAGTTTAAACTGTCTTGGGGAAGAGGTCAATAAACCCTATTCAGTCTGAGTGCTTCTGTCCATGTTAGTACAAATGTACTGCTCATGCAGAGACTACATAGAGACAGGATGTTTGGCCAGCTCAGGAGGATAGAAGTAATATTTTCACTATCTGCTCTACTAACATTTGGATGGCCAGACCTACATTCCAGATGATCTTATCCCCCTGAAAGTAGCCCCCTCAAAGGGCACTTCTGGGACTGTCATAACATATGCCACTCCAGATGGGCACTTCAATTGAAAATCTCCCCTACATAACACACCTTAGAGATGTAACTTGGCACTCTATTGTCTCCCGCTTTCCAGCCTCTTGATAGGACTGTGAAGAGGGGTTTGTGGGCAGATAGTAATGCAGGTCACATTAATGCCTACCCATTTCCACCTCTGTATAAAATGCAATTTTTATATAGTTAGTGTTACATTAACTGTGATTCTTCATTGGGTATCCTTCACCCTCTGCTATAAGAATAGCTTGCTAGAATGCTAATCCTAAAGGGACCAATCTAACTATCCTTGCCTGCCCCCAAGGCTTCTGGAGATAAAGTGTAATGTTCCAGGCACAGTGTTGGTAGTCCCCAGAAGAGGTGATAGTACTGAAATGTTGTAGAGGTGTTATGTTTGCTCTTGTAAAGAAATGTGCTGTGAACGATAGATTTAAGCAATGAAACCCACAGCTCCTTGATGCAATGGAAGTAAGTAGTTTAAAGTTGAAAACATTGGTTGCACATTTATGAATTGGAGCCGCTGCAGATGACCCTAGCCAGGATAGGATTACAACGGCTATCTATTGTTGTACATCAGAGCACAGGTGGATCATCAGCAAAAGCCATTAGGATCTTCCTTCATAGCATAACACAGAACATCTCTTGGCAATTTTACACCACCTTTGGAAGCAGTTGGCACAGTGTCAAAGGCAGGATAATAGTGTAGAAGAAATATTGATCTAGCCAATAAGAACATAAGAATGGCCATACTGGGTCAGACCAAAGGTCCACCTAGCCCCAGAGGGAATGAATAGAACAGGTAATCATCAAGTGATCTATCCCGTCACCCATTCCCAGCTTCTGGCAAACAGAGGCTAGGGACACCATCCCTACCAATCCTGGCTAATAGCCATTGAGGAACCTATCCTCCATGAACTTATCTAGTTCTTTTTTTAAATCTGTTATAGCCTTGGCCTTCACAACATCCTCTGGAAGGAGTTCCACAGGTTGACTGTGTGTTGTGTGGAAAAATACTTCCTTTTGTTTGTTTTAAACCTGCTGCCTATTAATTTCATTTGGTGACCTAGTTCTTGTGTTATGAGAAGGAGTAAATAACACTTTCTTATGTTCTTAAGGCAGAGTTTCTGTTCTTCGTAGGCACATTTCCTCTAGTGAAACTGCAATATGCACATACATTTAGCTGGGTTCTGGTTCAATGAGTTTACAGTATTATAATGCAGACAGCGCAGGAATCTGTTACAAAACCGCCACAGGCAATCCAAGCAGAATACCTGGACTACAAGGATGTTCTTATTGCCTGAGAAAATGAGTCCTGATAGAGGCTTCAGGAAATATGCACCACTTCATTAAAGCAGACCCCAGCCAAGAAAATTGGAAAATTGTATTGTCCTCTGTTTCCGAGCAAGGGTTTGGCTTCCTCCCAGCAGGCCTCAGGAACTAGAGAGCAATGAGCTGCAGCATCATGCCATAACCTCCCTGTGACACGAACAGAGGAGACCAATGTGAAGCAGAGTGGTGTGCAAGAGACACAGCCTCCTTTTATACTTTAAACAAAACTGCAGGCTCCATTTCTCCAATGCTAAAAGGCCCTTTGTGCTCCCTGGTGGTCAGAGGCCAACCGCCCGCTAGTTTGAAACTGCAGCCTTGCCTTGAGAAGAGAGCTCTTTAACTGAAACGCACAATGTTGTTTTTCCTTCCACAAGGGCTAATGTTTCTTTTCCTGCTGCAATTTTGTTCTGGCTCTTGCTGCCAAACTTCTATTTCTTCTTGTGCCTGCAAACAGGGCTTTTTTACAATTCCATTGTGCTCTGGAGCTCTGTGGCTCTGAGAAGTAGTCAGCTATTATACCTCCTACACCTTAATCCCACTCAATGGTGCCACCAGCTAAGTAAGTGCTGGTTACAGCTGCTTCCTTTCTCTAGCACCACGGGAGGGGTGAGGGGAGGGGAAATCAGACTTTCAAATCTTGTCATGTATGACTCAGGCATTATTAGGAGGCTCGGCTTTCAGGGAAATGGGACAATTCTCACGGCCCCTATGTCAACAAACACATTTTGCTGAGATGTTGATGTTTGTGTTCCATGTATCAGGGTTAGGAGTGGGGGGAGGGGGTTGGACAATTTCATCATATCGCCCTCCCTCTGGAGTGTGTCACCTTATGTAATATTCTACAAGCACAAAAGTCTTAGGAGACTGGTCCATATCCCTGGCCCTTTGAAAGAAAGCCTGTGTGTCATTGCTCCCCAGGAGTTAAAAGGGGGTGGGGGGTGCGTGTGTGTGTAAGATACAGGTGATGCTAAAGCTCAGCTGGTCTTCCTCTTGGATTTTTCCATTTCTGCAGGACTAGAACCACAGCGTCTGTGGGAAGGTGCATGCAACTGGCCCTAGTATTTCAGTTAGCTGTTTGCAGACTCCGTACGTTGCCACCAGCCCCTCCCTCTTGTTTTACTCCTTTGCTCCCATGTAATCTCTGAAACTTCCCAATCCTACCTCATTTGTGTCAGGAGGGGACGTGCACACTTGTGAGCTATCTGCACTAATTTCCAGTTGCTGCTGACTTTGGTTCAGCTCCATCGGTGTTTAACAAGGTTGGGAGCTGTCGTAGGATGAGTCATCAGTGTTTTTAATGCCAGCCACGTAATGGTGCTCAGGCTAGATCTGACTGAAGTGACCTGCCTACGTTAGGGTTCCTGTTACTAACCCCAGTGCAAGTGAATTGGTTTTAGCAGTAGTGAAGAAGGTTTAGAGTCTGTTTCTAGTGTATGCAAGGCCTGAACACAGTCTGCCCTGCTCTCATTCCCTCTCCTGCTTACTCTGAGCCCTGCCTTAGGCTAGTGAGCCCTCTTGCCTGAATCACACTCCAACCTCATCCATTCCTACCCCCTCATTCACTATCCCATCCTTTCTCTTGCTGATGTGCCTCAGCGCCCCACCCCTACCAGAAACATCTGAGCACTTTCAAAACAGAAGTAACAATTGTGTCTCTTCCTCTTGTATTCGCCAGGAGGCCAGTACAGAGAACTTGGCACCGGGGTTATGTTGTAATGGTGACATGTTGCTAAGCAGACATGCTGCTGTGTTTTGTACCAGTGTGAGCTATTTCTGTGGCTGTGGCTTCATTCTAGATAGAGCAAGCTGCAATAAGTACGCCTGCCCTGCCTGGGCTATATATGATCGCATGGGGTGCAATCTCCAGGCCAGCTGCAGGTGGAACTGGGCATCTCTTGCTACTATGGCTTATTAGCCATCTGGTAGCACTGAGGAAGCCAAAAGGACCCTGGGGCTGGGTCTGTCCTGTAAATATTTATATGATGCTAGTACTCAAAGTGCCCAACTGGGATTAGAGCCCTGCTGCGTGAAAAAGTGCTCAGACACAGAAAAGAGACCATCCCTGTCCCAAAGGGCTGGCTATTTAGATTGTAAACAGGGGCCCTGATCTCCACTGAGGCCTCTATGTGCATAAAAATAACAGAGGTGGTCAGGGAGCCCTGTGGCTCGTCCCCTAACCCTTTCCAGACCAGTGGCCATGAGAAGGGGGAGCCCCAGATACCAATGTGGGGTAACTGCCTTGGATGGCAGGTAGCTGTCTGTGCATAGGGGGCCTGGCCATAACACATATGGAGCTTAGGATGGAACATTACCATCTAGACTGGATTTGAACTGATGACCTTGCAGGGAAAGCCTCCATGGCTCTTTCCCAAGCTCCTGTAGCACCCTTTGCACAGTGGCTGATAAATGCAGAAAGTCCCTGGGTTTTTTTCCGTACCCAATTGTGTCTGATATCTGATACTGCCCAGTACAATCAGATCCAACCGGGTCAAATGCATCTTGGAATGTATCTTGGATAACTGCATTGTACTTGAGATTTGAGGCTCTTGCAAAGCTTTCCTGCTCTAGAACTGTACCATTAAGATCAATCTGACCTTGGTGTCTGCCCTCTGGTGGCTGCTGGCAGAGTCTCTTTGAGCTGTACTGTAAGTTTGTGTTCTGTTACCCTGCCATTGATTACAACGGGCTTTTTTTCTTAATAGACCTGTTTCCGTGCTTGCTCTGCAGCTTGGCAGGGAAGGGCTAAGCAGGGTCCGGCTGATGACTAGGCTAAACCAACCAGCAGACTCTTGCACACCTCATCTTGCCTGCTCTTCCTACCCAACTGACATCGCAGAGAGGGCTGGACTCAGGCAAAGCAGGCATGTAGACACGCTATGACACAAGGGCCAACCTTGGTTCTGCTCCCACATTGTGGCATGGCCTCCTAGCAGCAGCAGCGTGACACTCCGCCCAGGAGCAGTAGTTGGATCTGTTGGATGGGCGGGCAGAGCCCATTGCACTCAGTGCCTAAAGAGATCTTCAAAAAATGTGCGTGGCGGGGAGCTCTTCACCCACCCATCCCCATCCCAGGCCTGCTGCTGCAGAAAGGTGAGGAGGAGCACAGAAACCATCCCCTTGCTTGCAGGAGGGGAGAGGAGATGAGAAGGTGGAGCTACCCTGCACTGCTGGGGTCCTGTGAGAACAGCTTCAGCTCCCAAGGAGAGGGGGAAGGAGCTCTGCCTGCCTCCTCCAGCAATTCTGATTGTCTGCTCTACCTCAGGAGGTGGGGAAGTGGAGAATACCCCCCAGGCAGGGCTGAAACATGCAGCCCTCAGCCATCTGGCTGGGCTGGAAGTGCAGAAATGTTGTTTATTCTATCTGTGACCATTTGCAACTAGGCACTCTTCACACACTGGTTGGGCATTTCTCTTCCTGTCAAAATCAGAGTCCTCTACTGAGGTGATGTGGCAGACTCCCCCCCCCCCCTCCTCTCCTGCCCGAGCAGAGCATCTTGGCATTAACACCTCATCGAAGTGCATGAGGCCATTCCCAGCTCTGAGCTATTGTTTCAGGCTCTCCGCAGACTCAGGCAGGCATCATGGCAGCAGCTGTGCCTGGGTATCGTTTACCAGGTTTTCTTTGCAATCATGAGGGCGTGTCGTGTCTGTGCATTAATCCAGCCCAGTCTGCTACTGTCTGTGGATGGAAAGTATGTGACATTCAATGGAAAAGGCAGTTCTTCTTCGAGTGATTGCTCATATCCATTCCAGTAGGTGTACGCACCGCGCGTGCACGTTCGTCGGAAGACTTTTACCCTAGCAACTCCAGCGGGCCGGCAGGTCGCCCCCTAGAGTGGCACAGAGAAGGAATATGAAGCCTTTATAAATATAATTCTATCATGAGGATTTAAGAATGTTTTAACTGCGAGTTTGGCTTGGTTTTGTCAGAGTGTGTGTTTCAAACAAAGATGATGAATCCTCCTGAAATGGGTGATATTAAATGAAAGCATTGTCCCCTCCTGGAGCAAAGTATTGCTCCATACTAGAATACAGCTCTTGTTAATTTTACCCTCTCAACAGGGCCGCTGCCTGCGAGAGTTTTCGGGGACCCCAAGCAAAGTGAAAAGCACTCCCATGGAGGCCCCGAAAAACTCTCATGGCGGGCCCCTGTGGGCTGGGATCGGGGCAAATTGCCCCACTTGCCCCACCCTCCGCTCCCCGGCAGCCTGCCTTCAATCTACTAAGGATTAATACTACAGATTGACTGTGAGACATGTGTAACCTGATAGCAAGCGATTGCAACTTATTCTCTTTCACACACACACACACGTTCACTTCCTGCGGTTTATAATTCAAGAATAACTCAGCAGGAATCTCATTCTCCTCAAGAGGTACTCTTGGTTTATACAAGATATCACAGAGAGAAGAATCAGGCTCAATATCGTCAGTACGAAAATTAATCTTAATATTAAAAACTTTAAAAAGTTAGTAGACGACACGTGTCCTGCAGGCACTTGAATAGAACAGACGTGCTGAGTACAGGAATTGAGTTTAACCTGCATCTTATTCGCAAACGCCTTTCGAAGTGTGAGGGTATTGTTCCAGCACAGCTAGCAGTAGGCTGGCTCTGACTGCAGGTTTGAGTCCAAACCTTAACACCGTCTGCAGCAACAATCAATCTGTACCAGGGTCCCTAACACCTGCTAGCTGCAGTGGGTCAAACTGAGTCCTGCGTGACTTGGGGCCATTTTGCAATCTTCAGTGGGACAAGGTTTACAATGGAGAAGCTTGGACATCTACACACTAGCTTCGAAACCACAGAGTCCACCAGCCAGGATTCTCTCAGACTGCAGGTTTACAATGCAGTGTGACAACAGTCGGGAGGGCTCAGCCTGGGCAAAATCTCGCCTCTTAGGGCTTTGAATCATGGACTATCAAGAGGTGGTGTTGAGGCCCATATTAAATGTTGTCAGAGGGTAGGAATTTGGAAAGCAGGTTTGACAATATCTATTTAAAAAGCTATGTGGTTCTGTGAAGCTAGCATTCAGAATGGTCCTTTACCGTATCTCTCATACAGTGAATTTTGGAGCTAGCATTTAATGCAATAAGAATGTTTATCCATCATGATTTATTACCACTGGTGAGTTTTCAGTGCAACAGATTTAAAGTGGAAGGGAATAAAAATTCCCCCCCCTCTAATAGCAAGAAATCTACTGTGTTGGGGAGTGACAGCAGGGGATGTCACCAACAATCGACTTAATGAAATCTGTGAATGCCGTCCTTTCTGAAATTGAAAATAGTTCTGAATTGCCAGGATTTGCTTGAATACAACTGCAGAACCGTAACATTAAGTAATCATAAATGTTCTATGATAATGTGGGTTGTTATTAAGCAATTTGAGGAAAAGATTCATTTTAACTTTATGCCATTACCTTTTCAGATTCCTGGCTTCCTGTGTCTTAGGCTTTGCAGTTTTTCATCATGTCTTTAGAGTAAATTTGAATGGCACAGGATGTTGCAATAAATCGTATATTTGAACAACAGTCAATTTGAAAAAAAAACACATCAATTTCTAGAAAGATGCATATCAATCTTCCACAGGAGTCGTAACATACTGTCCTAATATCAGTGGACACAATAGAATTCAACTAATTGCGCTCTCTTCGATAGGTGCTTGCAGAGCATAATACGCCACAACTGAGAATTTTTGTGCTAGTTCTGAGCAAATGATTACGATCTATGGATATTGTAATCTACTCGATGAGTTTGGTCCATGTCATTACAGGCACATAAAACTGTTCCCCCCTACCACTGGCTTCCCCAAAAAGCATTTTTTCATTGCTACTCCTTTAGGTGTATTTATGTGTACATTGAGTCCGCAGAAGGCTTTCTTCTGATTGGATGAAAATAAACACCCTGGGATTGTCAGTCAGCTATAGCCATCTCAAGCTTGCATTCAACCAGATTTATTAGCTGCACACCAGAGAAATTCATTCAGAAAACTTACATTCACTAAAACAACGGCATACACAGCACTTCAGGAATTTTGAACAGAAAATTCTGCTTAAGCCTGGCTTTTAAGGAAAAGCCTAGCATGACTTCAAGGGCTGTCAAAGAACATCTGCCAAGAGATGATCATGATCA